>NC_064289.1:5701871-5807512 GCF_019186545.1 Solanum stenotomum
TACTGTTAAATGGTCACAATATCACACAAAATAGATGTATTATACAACCAAATATCAACAAAAACAACAATGTATTACACAACCAAATAAGCTTGCCTTAAACCAGAAAAAAGAAGCAACTACAACAAACTTCCAATGTATTACACAACCAAACATAAACGAAAACAACAAATAACAACTAAGGCAATTCCAATGGCATACAACTACATTTTCGAGCATTTACATTCTTATTAATGCCTAAAATCAGAAAAAACACTGCGACAAACACTATGATAAGCTTCCAATTCAAGATGCTACATTTCATCATCTTCTTCTTCTTGATTAGCTTATCATGACATACTTGATCACCTTTCTTCTCCAACAATTTCATCTTCTCTTTACTTTTATAGAATTGTAATGCTTCTTCCAATTCCTTAATTCTATTCGCCAATCTTGGAATAACAGCCTTGGATTGCATATCAATCTCCTCAAGATCCCTCCATCTAAAGTACTTGCATGAATTTTCCTAAAATAGGCCATACACAGTGAATTTATTGAAACATTGAACAAAAAAAAAGAGTAAAGAAATATGTATCGAACTTACACGAAAGCGTGGACAGGACCAAAATCTTCTAGCTGGGTTGTCCTCAGACCACGAAGTCTGCAATTGCATCAAGTCTCCATGTTTGCATCGCATTGTTAAATGCAACATTGGATCGTTCTCGTCATTACAAATGCGATTCAAGCTTGCATTTGACATCTCTCCCTCAAAACCTAATCACAGATTTTAAACAAAAAAAAAATAAAAAATAAAAAAAAATTGCAGAAATCTAACGGCTAACAATGGAGAATTTTGGGGAAGATGATCTACTTAATGAGGAAGCTAATTCAAATTGGGAATGCCACATGGTGGTTTAACATTGGTTGGATGTTGTTTTTTTATTCCTTGACGCGCTCAACTTGCGTGACAACACTGATGGGTTTGAAACGGGTCAAAATGATGTATTTATTGTGCTTTTGGATAATTTCGTGGGGTAATAGGACCCCCGCAAACATAAGGTGTCTACTTAAAAAAAGGGTATAAGTTCCATGGGGTAATTATGTATTTCCTCAAACAAAATCAATAAAGATGAATAAGTCATGTGTATAGTATTTGAAATCATGTGCCTTGTCTCATGTCACACATTAGAACTAAATGGAAGCTTTGAGCAGTTCATATATATATATATATAAGGTCAGTAAACAAAATCATCTCTTTGTATTATGCATTATCATATGACGTCTATATATATATATACATGACTGTTTTATATGGATTTTAGTCATTAATGAATTAATAATATAATTGTATCGTTTACAAGAATAGTAGTAAGCTCATGAAGACTTGTTATCCTAGATTATTACTCCATCTGTCCCTAATTGCTTGTACACTTTTAAATTGACACACGTATTAAGAAAACAATTAATGATATAGTGAGTTTACCATTTTACCCCTATTAATTATGAAGTGGATGAAAAGTTTTACATTTTTCAAAGTAATTAGTCATTTAATTGAGGGTATAATATGTAAAATTATTTTATCCTTTCTTGATTTGTCAAAATGGACAAGTAATTAGAAATAACTATAAAAGGAAAAGTGGACAAGTAATTAGGGACAGAGAGAGTATTAAAGTTGTATTTGAGAATGAAAATAATTTTATTTTTTTCAAGTTTCTCGTTCCATAAAATTCTATTGACAATGTTAAATATTATCCTATGTTTTATAGTAAAAGGGAAAGTCACATAAAAATGAGTTCCTCAGACATCTTATCATTTATCTCTCTTTTATCTTTTCATTATAAAATATTTAGATTTTTTTTATAGACTACTTAGAATATTACAGCAGAAGTAGTTGCTATAATATTAGCATCTCTACTAGCTACATATATAATATTAGCATCTCTGCTAGTAGTAGCAATATCACTTGTATTCCCAAACATTGTTAGCTTAGTACAATTAGATATGGATATTAGTTGTACCTAATATGCGTCTTTCTTTTACCAAAAAAGTCAGCTAACATGTTCCCGGTTAGAAGTTATGGCAGGCCACTAAATTATTCAACCTTTTTAATAGTGACTTGCAAAATTTCACAATAGAGTGGTAAATAGGATGTGCATGATGAAAGAGTTCAATTACCTCAGTAGAGTTGGTTTCCACTTCAATTGGCGTCATATGCTTTTCAAGAGTATATTTTAATCCAATTTCCAAGAGCCTGCAATTTTGTCATTATGTAATTGAAAGTATAAATCTTTCTACTAAAATCAATAACGTAATTACCGTATGAGTCTTTGATGACACAATCAAATTCACTCATTTGTCAAAATATATAATAAAAGAAACAATGATTATTTTGTACAACTCTTACTTATTAGACTAAACTAAAAGAAAAGGAAAATGGTAATTTATTTATTTAGAAATCAAACATAAATCTCTTGAACAGGTAAAAAAAAATGGGGAGAATTATATTTGGGCTTCTTCCAAAACATTACACCAAGGGCCCAATTATTGAGAGGCTTAGGGTTTCTGTTTGCAGCCCAAAGTTCAAAATAATTTGAATTTCCGCTCCAACGGTCACATTGACAAGGGTTCTTTCTCTGCACCCACACAAGTATATATATCCCTTCTTTTTCTCACCATTGTCAATCCAATTGCTTCTCAGAAATCCTTTTCCCCCTCCCCCGAACAATCGTAGATCGATTTCCTGTTTCATTTCAGCAGCAGAGATGGATTTCCACAGCCTCGCAAGGAGAGAATTGCAAGCTCTTTGCAAGAAGAACAAGATCCCAGCTAACTTGACCAATGTTGCCATGGCTGATGCTCTTCAATCTCTTGAATTTGTAAGTTTACTTAAATCTAAATCTGATAATTCTGTTCCTGTATTGTAGAATTGATGAGTTTTATTTGAAATGAAAATGAAATCAGTAGCATTTCTAATGGTTACAGTAGGAAGAGGAGTTACCGGTATCTGCCAATATTTTCTGTTGTTGGATCGATTCGGTTTACCTCATTTCACTTGCAGTCACCTCTCTCGAGTTTCTAAAATCAAAATCATTATTGAGTTTGTTTAAAATGAATATAAAATAAGCAGCATTTCAATTGGTTACACTAGGAAGAGGAATATCTGTATTTGATTCGATCTGCAAGTATTTTGTTTATTGGATCGATTTGTGAATCGATTAATCTCATTTCATTTGCAGTCACCTTTCTCGAGTTTGTTAGTTTTTTTCATTCAAAACCATTGCTGAGTTTACTTAAAATGAAATACAATAAGCAGCATTTCAAATGGTTACATAGAACGAGGAATGTCAGTTTACTGATTAGATCTGCAATTTTAATTTTTTGTTGGATCGATATGTAAATCGGTTTATTCATTTCACTTGCAGTCACCTTTATGGTACCAAGTTTTTTCCAGCTTATATTTTGTGGGCATTGGCCCTTAACCTTCAGATAATTTGAGAATGTGAGGAAGCTGTGGACTGTAATTTCTATACTAAAAACTCATTCCTGCTTGTTGGATTGTGTGAACCACCTAATAATTCCCCAGCTGGATTCCTATAGCTGCTAATAACATATGTACTTAATGTTTACCGGATTACTCATTGACATTGTACATCAGAAAGGAAATTCAGAAATGTTTCTATATGCAGGTTGATGGTATTGAAGAGGTCTTGAAAACATGTGAATCTGACGTTGCCAACCCATCCATGGAATCCCCTGGAAAGTCAGAAGCATTAGCAAGTGTACCTCGGACTGGTCGCCGAACTACACAACGAAAGACAATCAAACATGACTCAGAAACTTTGCAGACCACGACAAGGAGTCACTGCAGAACAAGAGGAACAGTGGTAAGAGACGTTGATGAAGCCAAAAATGATATGATGGAGACTCCTGCATTGCCAATTACCAGAAGGAGGGCTGCAACAACTTCAGTTCGTGCTAAGCTGGAATCTGCAATGAAGGAATGTGAACCAAAAGAGGAAATTGTGGATCAGGTTGAGGAAGAAAGGAAAGATGTTCCAAAGACACCAGCAGCTGCTCTCACTAGCCAAAGAAAGGAAGTGAAGGCAAAGAGTTCAGTTAGGCAAGTGTACAGCACTCGCCGATCAGTGAGGTTAGCTGGGAAACCTATGCAGGAATCAAGCACACAAGAGGATGAAAAGTCAGGAACCCTTACGTTTGATGCAGTTTCTGAAGAAACTGATGAAAGTTTGGAGGTGAACTCTGAGCTGCATTCTGCTCACAAGTCTGAAGAATTAGACAAAAATGGTAATGTCCGCAAGCTCATGTAATCCTTTACCTTTTCTTTTTCATGAACATCACTTGATCTCAGATCTGACTTGGCAACTATGCTACAGGTATTGATTTGAAATCATCCGAGAGTTTGGACATGAAGAACGAATCAGACACCGTGTCAGTTCAAGATTCAAATACCTTGGTACAAAATAAAATAGACATGGAAGATGGTGTTCAACAAGACAGTGCTAATGATCTGGAAGTTGTTGTCTTAGATACAAAAGCAAAAGAGGGCTCAGAGGAAGTAGCACTGGGCTGCAATAATGATGGTATGTATTGCTGTTCTCGGGGTAGAAAGATTTGAGGAGATGGTATCTGTTCTTCTGTGTACTTTTTGTATCAATTGTCTTATCACCATCTCTGTCGTATGAAATCCTATGTAATACTTTGTGATCATTAAATGAAATTGTTTTTAGGATCTGGAGAAGAATCCATGGAAGAATCTGAAATTGTTGGCGAGGCTAAAGAAGAAATAGATTTTCAGAACAAAAGCCAGAACTTGGGTGATGATACCAAGAGTAATTCAGATATCACAAAGCAGCCTAATGGACAGGATGAGCCCCATGGTGATACATCTGATTTTATGGCAGAAAATGATGGGGAGGAAGAAGGTCATTTTGATTCTGATGTTGCAGGAAAACCAGAGTTGATTGGAGAACAACCTGTAGCTGTAAGTGTCAATCCAGACGCTAAGATAGATTTTCACGAGGTGAATTTGTTTGAGCAATCCAATGGTGAGGAAGAGGCTAAGATGCGTGCAAGTCAGCAGAAGTGTGTGACTAACATGCAAGCTAACATAGATTTTCTTGAGGTGAATTTGTTCGAGCAATTCAATGGTGAGGTCCAGGCTAAGGTGAGTGGAAGTCAGCAGAAGTGTCTGACTAACATGGAAGATGCAGGAGAAGTTGCTGGAGAAGAAGAACCCATGGAAGAATATGACTGTACTGAGGCTACCATGGATGCACCAGCTGATTCTCTGGAACTTGCTGGACAAGAAGAATCCATGGAAGAATATGATGTTGATTGTTATGAGGCTAACGTGGATGCACCAGCTGATGCTCTGGAAGTTGCTGGAGAAGAACAACCCATGGAAGAATTTGATGTTGATTGTACTGAGGCTAACGTGGTTGCACCAGGTGATGCTCTGGAAGTTGCTGGAGATGATGAATCCATGGAGAGTGCAGCACACAGTCTTCCACCCTTGCCTCTCATTTCTAATGCTGCCCCAGAACCAGTCCTCACTTTGGCACTGGATACTATGCAAAATCCTTCTGCCTTGACAAGCACAAATTCAGAACTCATCACTCAGACACCAGTTGAGAATTCATCAGCAGTGACAAGCATAGGACAGATGCTTGTTACAGATAACAAGGAAAACTTGGTTTGTAC
The DNA here is from genome assembly GCF_019186545.1 of Solanum stenotomum. Lineage (NCBI taxonomy): Eukaryota > Viridiplantae > Streptophyta > Magnoliopsida > Solanales > Solanaceae > Solanum > Solanum stenotomum. The sequence continues at coordinate 5,707,572 of NC_064289.1, forward strand.
GAAAGAAAACAAAGGCACTGCTGGCAATAACTTGCAAAATTTAAGCTTGAGGAAGCTTACAAAAATGTTGAAAGATTTAAAGATCTCAAAAGATCCTAGTGGAACGGAGGTAAGAACAACATCAGCTAATATTCTTTTTCGTTCATGTGTTCTTTTTAACTTGTGGTTGCAGATGTTTAAATGTGGAGTATAATTGAAGTGTTTTTTCTATTCACAGGCAGTAAACTCAAGATCAGCCTTGCAAAAAGTTCCAGAAAACCGCTTGACCATTGAAAACGAAAATTGAAGCTCATAATAGGGGCAGACCATTCCGCCTGCCATTAAGATGGAAGATTGAAGCTTTGCAAACCTTCTTGATTTGCTACTTTTGAGACATCAAAATTTATTATCCCTGTTGTTTTTATATTCCTTCAGTTATTTTTCAATACTTGTATGAAAAAACAAAATTACTCATATGATGATGAATCCACCAGACCTCTCTTCAATTCACGTCAATCTCGTATCAAAGGATGTTATAAAGAATAAATAACTTGAACTCTTGGCAGTTTCAATCTGTAGCTTCCCTTTTATTTTCAACTTTTGGCAGAGATGAAACATGACATTGCCAAAACAACTTTTCTGCAATTGTAACTCAATAAGAAAGTAAGATTTCCACTACTTGAAAAGGTTCAAGAAACTAATTGCCAAAGGTAGAATAATAGAAAAGAACCATGTCTTATATAAATGTGAAGTTACCATGTCCATCTCCAGAGCTATTTCTAAACATATTATCAGTTGCACTTCTTGTTTGTGTTGCTTCCTCTTTATAGTGCCATAACACTGAAAAGTTAACATTTTGATACCTGCTCTAAAACCCTATCATCAAGATTTAAACGGTGCTTCAAGTGGTCAAGTGATCCTTTCATAATATTTCCAGAAACATCATTTCAATGATAAAAACCATATTCCATATACATGTTGATTTCAGTATATGGAGTCTCTGCTATGAAAGCATAATGGGATGATTATAAACCTAAAAAGTTTAGTGGAAGAGAAAAAGGACTCCTCTTTTCATAAAAGTAGAAACACAATTGTCTCAGTTGATACCATATGTTTCCTTGTAGATAAACTGTTCTGCAAGAACACAATGCTTTAGAGGCAAAAACGGGAATGATAAGATACATATAGGGACAAACTTTTCATGAAGCAGGGTGGATCGATTTGGAATGCTTGTTAGGGAGATCATTAATCACCTATTTCATGTGGAAGTATACATACTTAAAATACTACAGTAGGTATCAACAGACACAATTCTCGTGTACGGAGAAGACCAGTTGCAAGCCCCACATTTTCAACATACAGCAGAATCAAAAACCAAGCTTCCCCTAGATCAGGATTCCACTGCATAAAAGAACAGACCCAAAAGAACAAGTAACAATGTTCAATGAGAGTTCAGGCATTTTAATTTACAGACGGCAGGGTATTCAGATTTGTCCCTCAAAATAGGTTCTTCTTAGTAAGCCTGCAAAAGCAGATTTAAGTTAGATCAACAGGTTAGGGATGACTGCAACAATCTTGAAGACATAAAAGCCAAGTTGTAGACCTGATCAATCAGAAGGCTGAAGTGCCCACTGAAGAGTACCCAGCGGCCTTGAGATCTTTCAGAGTGCTTGATAACCAGTCTAGTCCCTCGTATAGACCATCCCCTTTAAGAGCACATGCACCTTGTATATGCCATTTCCGGTTTTTAAGATCATAAAGACCGAGGCCTTCACACACTTCCATTGGAGTCATTGCTCCTTTCTGGACCAAAATTAGGGGAAAAAATAAACAAAGAGGATCAATATGATAAAAAATTTATCTACCTAACACGAGATGAGAAAATGGAAAGGGGATAGAGGGGACATTTGATTTGCTTCTTTTACATTATATGAAGTTCCATGTAAATGGGTGTGCTTCTTTTAATATTGGTACGTCTAGGAGAGGCTTAAAAGTGATTTGCCTCATTCCCACAAATTCTTTTAGATAGAAAACTAATGTTGATGGGCAAAAGCCCGTCCAATTTCATTTCCTAACAACATCAGAAGGGTTAAAGGTAAATGACAACCAAAATGAAAAAAAGGAAGATGAGAGGACTAAAGGTAAATGATAACCATCCTCCTTTTACTCCGCCTACCAAGCTTTATTTTGCTTAGCAGTCGCAGTCCAAGAGAAAAGTGACATAAACAGAGACCACTCGCAAAATAAAATTGAGATGCAGGTTATGGTGTGAGTCGGAAAGCTCATGATTGGGAAATCAGAAATATTTATGTTAAATCAAGACATCACGTAATTTCCGAATCATAACTAAGAGAGAAATACATAATAATAGCAGAATACACTATAATAGCATTCTTAAGCTTTAGACATCAATCTTTATAAAACTAACTCCGACAAACAGAACATAGTACAGCACATTGAGTAAGAGTGTAAGCTCTGCACCACTGTAGTCATATTTTTTAGTATTACTAGCACAGTTAAAGACCTTTGGGCCACACCCCTTTCACTAGTTTAGGATTTCCTGCAGTTACCAAGCGGTTTGGTTAATCAACTAGCCTTTGGTTACAAGTGACTTTTGCGTTCCTATTGAGGGAAAAGCAGCTGCAACACATTGTCTTAATCCTGCAAAGCTAGTTGGTTTTTGTGGCAATCTATTAGTATTCACCTGACTGTTTACTCTGTTAACTGCTGCATCATCTTATTGCTGCAGTTAATGGGAGCTTGAACTATCTTCATGGAAATTATCGTTTGTATTTTTGCACCTTAAACAAATAAATATATAGATAAAAACTAGTAGAGATTCCGAACCAAGAGTAAACCTTGGGGGATATATACTGATATGTAATCTATATCATTCTTCTCTTGTAAAGCCAAGTTGCTATTTCCTGTCATAACCTTATTTCTTGATGGAAAAATTCCACGGGCCATTGCCCTTGGCACCTTTCCCCACCATTCCTTTTGGATAAACATACGTAGTCTGTTTCCATGAATCAATCAATCCATCAACTATTCCTCAATCCCAGAACCAGTTGACTTTCAGCTATATGAATTGTCTATATCCACTACGCTTTAATCAAATCCATTTCATTATTTACTTTTTTTGAGATAAAGGTAACAAAATTTCTTTTTTTTTTTTTTTTTTGATGACAAGGGAAACCCGCAGCCGCTACCCTTTGGGTGCGCACAGGGTAGAACCCCCGCTCCTATGCAATAGCTCGCAAACCACATAGGAGAGGTAAGAATTTCATTATTTACTTATAATTAGTAAACAAGACAAAATTGAATACATTTTGTTCGAACAATTAGAGATTCTCTAAATCCACACTTATCTTTATACTGCCCTACACGACTTTTTTTTTTTTTTTTTTGACAAAGGTAACAGTTTTGTGTATTAATCTTCAACACTAAAGGCTGGGATCCCAAATTTACATCATGGAGCTACATACAATTGCGAGTACTCAAAACAAAACAAAACTAGAACCTACTACAACTTATAAAGAACCTAGGATATCTATAACAACTATAGGATCATCTACATACTCCAAACTGCACCAATAGCAAAAAGTGATTATGCAATTCGTTTTGATCCTGTGTATGGGACTACTAATACTCTCAAAGCATCTCATATTTCTTTCCTTCCATATGGTCCACCAAATCACTGCTGGGACAATTCTCCATCTGCTTTGGTCTGTACTGCCACTGCCTTCAGTGTTCCAGCTTTCTATAGCCTGATTTGCCCTTTGTGGCATGGTCCAGCTTGTGCCCCTGAAGCTGGTAAATAAGTGCCACAATTGTCTGACCACCTTGCAATGAAGAAACAGATGGTTGATTGTCTCTGCCTGTAGCTCACAAAAAAAACATCTAGGACACATATGTATTCCCCTCTTCATTAGATTCTCCTGTGTTAGTACCGCCTCTTTAACTACCAACCAAGTAAAGACTGCCACCTTATATGGAATTTTGACTTTCCAGATAAGCTTCCAAGGCAAAAATCTGAGTTGAGTCCCCATTTGATTCAGGTTCTTGTAGGCAGAGCTAACTGTGAAGATACCTTTGCTGTGATGAATCCACTTAAGAGTGTCTTCTCCCTCTTTCAATCCTCCAAAATGGTCCAGGGTGCCATAAAATTCAGCTAGACTATCCACCTCCCAGTCTTGTATCATCCTTCTGTATGTTAAGTTCCATCCATGGATGGACCAAACTTCTTGCACAGTGGCCTCATGTTGCTGATTCAGCAAGTAGATGTCTGGAAATAGCTGTTTGAGGCTGCCATTTCCTAACCAATTATCGTCCCAAAATAAAATCTTTCTTCCATTGTTTATATTGAATCTAGTTCTTTGGAAAAAAACAATGCCACAAATTTCTGATTGATCTCCATAGGCTAATACCATAGGCAGAAGTCACTTCCTTAGTTTTCCAGTGATCTATCTTCTCATACTTGGCATGAATCACTCTAACCCAAAGAGCCTGCTCCTCTTTAGGAAATCTCCACAACCACTTCATCATAAGGCTTTTGTTCTGTTTCTTCAGGTTTTTAATGCCTAACCCCCCTTGTTTCTTTGAAAGAATTACATTCTTCCATTTAACCAAATGAAATCCTTTGTATTCTTTCTCTCCATTCCACAAAAAATTCCTCCTTAATGCATCAATTCTTTCCTCTACCTTAGGGGGGAGAGGAAAAACTGACATCAAATATGTTGGCAAAGCATCTAAGACTGAGTTGATCAGGGTCAATCTTCCACCTCTAGACAAATACTGTGCTTTCCATCTAGATAGTCTTCTTTCACATCTCTCCAGCACCCCATTCCAGATTTCATTGGATTTGCTTTTGGCTCCCAAAGGCATCCCCAAATATACTGTTGGTAGTTTACCTATTTCTCCTCCCAACATCTCTGTCAGATGTTGCATTCTGCTCACCTCATTAATTGGAAAAATCAGACTTTTCCTCCAGTTGATATGTAGTCCTGAAGTTGCTTCAAAAAGAATGAGTATCACTCGCAGGATCTTAAGTTGGCTTTCTTCTGCATCACAGAAGATGAGAGTGTCATCTGCATATTGGAGATGAGTGACTTCCAATCTTAGATTCCCCTCATTTGCTACATTAAAGCCCCTTATCCACCCTTTAGTGTGAGCAGTCTTTAGCATGTTGTTTAGGCCTTCCATCACTATAATGAATAGAAAAGGTGAGAGAGGATCACCTTGTCTTAGTCCTCTGTCTGATGAAAAGAAGCCTTCAGGAGATCCATTTATCAGTATTGAGAATTTAACAGTGCTTATACAAAACTTTATCCATCTGATCCATTTCAATCCAAAGCCCATTCTCTGCATGATTTCAAGTAGGAAGCTCCAACTGACATGATCATACGCTTTCTCTATGTCCAGTTTGCACATGACTCCTGGGGACTTTTCCTTCACTCTCGAGTCTAGACACTCATTAGCAATTAAGATTGCATCAGTTATTTGCCTTCCTCTTAGGAAGGCCATTTGTTGAGTATCTACTAGCTTGTGCATCACTTTCTTTAATCTTTCTGTGAGAATCTTTGCAATCAACTTGTAGACACTTCCAATTAAACTGATTGGTCTAAAGTCTCTCAATTCCTTTGCACCACTCTTTTTTGGGATGAGAGCTATGTATGTTGCATTAAAGCTCTTTTCAAAAAACTCCTGGGAGTGGAAATTCTGCATAGTAGACATCAAATCCCCCTTCACTATCTCCCAGCAATTAACAAAAAAACCCATTGTGTATCCATCTGGACCTGGTGCTTTGTCTACAGCACAAGCTTTAAGTCCAAGAAGGACCTCCTCTTCTTCAAAAGGCTTTTGTAGTTCTTGTTGCTCCTCAAAGTTGATGGAAGGACACTGGTTCATGTTAAAGGATGGTCTCCAATTCTCATTTTCCTTGTACAACTTCCTATAAAAAGAAATAATTTTTGTTTTGATATCTATAGGATCCACCAGTTCTTGATCATCTACCACCAGTTTATCAATATGGTTGAACCTCTTATGAGCATTTGCCATTCTCTGAAAGAACTTTGTATTTTTGTCCCCTTGTTTTATCCACAGAGTTCTAGATCTCTGTCTCCAAGCTATCTCTTCCTTTTTTGCGTACTCTTCAAACTCTTTTACCACACTTGCTTTTTGAAGAGTCTCTTCTTCAGTTAAAGGCCTGGACTGTTGAATGTTGTCAAACTCATGAACTCTGTTGAGCATTTCCTTCTTTCTTTTTTCCAGGTTCCCATAGGTGCTTACACTCCAGTCTTTCAGTTTAGTCTTCATAGCTTTCAGCTTGGAAGCTAGGATGAAATCAGGCCTCCCTTCGAATTCAAAAGATGTCCACCAATCTTTAATTCTTTCATAAAAACCCTCGGTCTCCAACCACCATCCTTCAAATTTGAAATATGATTTTGTATGACTCCAACAACCACTTTTAAGTGCAATTGGTGCATGGTCGGAACAAACTCTAGGTAGTAGTTCTTGCTTCACATTGCTGAAACTCTCCCCCCATTCAGAGGAGTACATAATTCTGTCTATCCTCGAAACAGCTTCCAGGTTGGATCCCCTGGCCCACGTGTAGTTCCCCCCTTCAAGTGGTGGATCAATTAGCTCCATGTCCTCAATAACATCAGAAAAATCATTCATGTACACAGAGGTTCTGGAGCAGTTCCTCTTTTCTGAAGCATATCTAACAATATTGAAATCACCCCCAAGAACCCAAGGCCCTGTAAATAAACTCCTGACAGCCCCTATCTCCCACCACACCTCCTGTCTTTCTAAGTTGCAAGTTGGTGCATATACCCCTGTCATGTGCCAAGTGAAACCATTAACCCTTGATTTAAAACTGCAAGTCAAGGTGTATGCACCTATCTCCACGACTTTAATCAAACAAAAAAGACTTCTGGCAACATAACGGTTTTATTGAAAATAACAATGGCAGGTTTTCTAAAGCTTGAGATTCTCTAATCCCACACTTATTTCTACACAAGTCTCAAACCCTATTAGAAACACTCCCGACAACAATTAAACCTTCATTCCAACTAGACTTAATTTAGGAATATGTTAGACCTTCGTGGCAGAAATTTCACTTTCATAAAAGCTGTTGGTCTCGCAACCACTTCATAGAACTGATATTTCACTTTATGTGGGATCCACTGATTGTATAATACTGTTATAGTACCCATCCATTTCAGTCATCTTATTCTAATTCCATGCATTTCATTTTTATCTAACAAACCATTATCCTAAAATATGGAATCTGAATATCTGACTTGTCTGCATTTAAGTATCCCAAATAGTTTGATTATTATGACGGTCTACTTTGGAAAGGTTTTGGTGGAAAGGAAAAAGGAGTTATTCCTAGGTGAACAGGAAGGGGGTATGTCTGTTCCTTAATTCTTGAATTAGTATGCTTCGGTGAAGGTGAGGTAAAACAACATGAGCGTCTACCTCATGAGATATGGATTCCACCACACCATTTTTGTTTTCACTAATCAAGTACCAGAATACATCAAGCATCAGCTGTGGATCGCACAGAGGGAAGCTTAATAAACAACAGCATGTCAAAGCTTACAAAGGCCAGGACATAGGATCTGATAATAAGCACGATAAGGTCTGCAAAATCTTTGAGTATCTTTTGCTTTTTTGATAAAAAGGTAACTTTTTATAAAGGCAGCTCTAAAAAAGTCAATACCTTAAGAGTATCTATTGTCTGGGATTTATTTAGCAGTATTCACCGATTAGTTTATCCTCCAACAGTACATAAAGAGAGAACAATAGATAACAAGTAACTAATTGCATTTTGTCGATGCACAAACCCACTGATATCACAAACTTACCATGTCCTGCTTGTTAGCAAAAACCAAGATGACAGCATTAAGCATAAATGGATCTCTAATGATCGCCTGAAACACATTAAGAATGAGATTTAGGTAGGTAAGTGACCATTGTACCTGGGACAAAGAGATAAAAAGTTCAAAAACAGAACCTGAAACTCTTGCTTTGCCTTTCCGATTCTCTCACGATCCAAAGAGTCAACGACGTAAATCTGTAAACAATAAAGCACTTAGTAAACAGAAATAGCCATTTTACAAAGACAGGATGCAAGCAGTTAAAGGCAGTTCACATAAAATGGAAAATGTAGGTTTGATTTTTAAGGCATTCAGTAATGATGGTTCAAATGGTATATCACGTTAACACATGTTCTCATTTAAAATTTCTTATTACCCTTCAGGAATTAAGCTTCCTATGCGACTTCTAGGTAATAGCACCTATGAGAAAAAACGAGGGAAAATTCATCTTTTCCTATGGAATCTAATGATACTAAAATTAAAATCAACAGTAGATGTGTATTAGTCGACAAGGATACAATCTAATATATATAGCTTTACCAGTCCATCTGTGTTATTGAAATAATGCCTCCAAAGTGGCCTTAATTTCTCTTGTCCTCCAACGTCCCACACAGTAAAAACCACATTCTTGTACTGCACTTTTTCTACATTGAAACCTGCATGCCGTGCATATACAATCAGCTATTACATATACAGGTATTCACTTGGTCTCATAGGTGTTCAATACATATATCTGCAAAACTATGCGATATTCCCAACCGGAAGCAATTTCCATTGCAAGATTTGAGATTCCAATTTTGCGCCTTCTGCAACCACTATAATGTGACCTTATGTGATGGCCTCATAATTAGGAAGAGAATAAAAGGACTTATATCCAGTCAGAGAATTAGAAAAGAAAAAAGAATAATTTGGTTGATGAAGGTTTTACCTAACTCTAGCATGGCCTATCAAAGTACCTTCTTTGTAACAAAGCAACCATATCTTTTAGATGTTGGTGCTTCTTTTTTTATAAAAAATATTGCATGACATTGATAGGTCTTTTTCGGTAAGTATATTGATAGGTCATATTGCAATTAGTTGAAACTTCAAATTCATCAAGCAACAAGTAATTAAAAGAACTCAAAGTTGTCAGGTCGACAACAATATCAATGCAAGCAGATTCATAACTGAACCAATGAAACATTAAAGTGCCACACCACTGCGAGCGAGAATTTAGAAATAGCATACCAATAGTAGGAACTGTGGACAGAACTTCTCCTATATGCAACTTGTACAATATAGTTGTTTTCCCAGCTGCATCCAGCCCCAGCATCACAACCTATACCAAGCAAATCATAGTAAACACAGCATAAAGGGATAAGATTAAAACAAAACAAAAATTGAAAATGGTAATTCTGAAAGGCATAAGATAATTAATAACACATACAAGAAGAATAATCTGCTAAGAAAATAATCAGAGACAAAAGGTGTAGTGAACATAAGGCAATGGCCTATGAGAGCTGATGGATGGATGATGAGAAATAAGCATCAGTTCATCATAAACCTGCTACAACAATCCAACCATTTGTAGTAATCATTTTCATTACAGAGCAGGCAAAAAGTCATTGCAGAAAGAAAATTAGTTTTTCCTCCAAGAAAATCTATGTTCCCTTCCCCAAGTCCCTCCCTATGCTGTAGTCAGTAATGTGGGCACCACATTAATAGACTAAAAACATACGGCAGACATGATATATGTGAGATAGTACTTCATACAAATTCATGATGATTACCTATCTGAAAAGATAAAAATAAGGATGATGGAAAAGATGAGATGATCTTTGACACATTGAAGGTTTCTATTGATCTCTATCTCTACTGATCTAATGATGGCCATTTTAGAGGCCTTTCGTTGAACTGGGAGGTCACTGAGCAATATCAAGCCACTTGGTAGCTGGCATTCTGCACTATGCAGAAATGGAACCCTAGAGGAGAAGGAATGGGGTTGAAGGAAATGGGGCTTTACTTTTTTATCCCACCTACATAGGACATGAATGGGTACTTCTAGCTTATTTCCACCGGTTCTTCCCGAAATAGCTTCAGTATATATTCTTTTCTATTTTGATGTCAATATACCCACTGCAATCCCACAAGTTGGGTCAGCCAGTGAATTGCAAGACCAAGTTAACATTAGTTACAGGCTTACAGCAGTGCATTCACCTGAAGTCGTAAAGGAAGCAACCTAGCAACTGCACTTATGCGCAAGAACTATCACCAACAGCAATGCGCCAAAAGGAAGAAAACAGCAATATGCAAATGAAGAAAAGAGTGACCAGTAATCTTGATATATGGAAATTGACCAAAATAAAAGGAACAGAATTGCCATTTGTTATGAGAGCATCCCGTATCAGTTTCCAACAGACAATTTTCTTTTAAGACACCTTTATTTAATTTTATTCTCTATGTAAATTTTACTCAATGTGTTCCCTCAATGGCAATTTTAACTGTCAATAGTTGGATCATGGATGCACAAGGAAATCAACTCCAAGTTCTCCGACTCACATACAACGGACATATCATTTCATAGGTTGGTGTACTCTAAATATGATAGTCAGTTCAAAGAAGCCTATACAAGACAGTGAAAACTAATGCTGCTCTGTTGAGAAAAATCACAATATACAATTAATTTTAAAAACCCAGGACTAATATTTTTGCAGTAAGCTGCATGAAGAAGCTTTAAAGCTAAATTCAACTCTGCATATCACATTCAGTCCTCAACAGCCTTAAAAATGCTTATCAGTCAATTTCCTCAAAAGTATATAGCCAGGGTGTTATATGCTCAAGATGTAATACTTCAAGCACTAGCATCCACTCGGGAATGACCAAAAAAGGAAATGCTAAATGACGGAGTGGAAGCTATTAAGTAGTAAGGGAATGGAGGAACTCGTCTTCAAACCTTCGGAACAGAAGATCTTAAAATAATGGATGATATTCATATGGATTTAGTCAGAGCTCCAATGTGGGTTCCGGACACAAGATGGGAAACCAAAAAAACAAAAAAAAATCATAAGAAACATTCACAACTATTTATAACTCCTACCCCTAAATTCCTTATCCAGACAAGAATCTTAATTAAGCTAAGACTACTAAAGGTAGACGAGATTCTTAATTAAGGCAACAGTCCAATAGCTAAAACAGGAAAACCCAAAATAGCTTAACTTATTCCTCTTAACTCAACCCAATCAAAGGTCAAGGTCACTTAAAGTTCACACCTTTGTTTAAAAAAATTATGTAAATTAAGTAGACATTCCTAGAGAAGTGAAATAGGAAAAGTACGTGAAACCCATTATCTTCAATGAGCTAAGAAGAAGCCCCACAAACTCTAATTGACAAAACCATAAGTGATCATTTCCAATAACATATGAACAAACAAAAATAGAAAGAAAAAACGGGGTGGAGAGGAAAAGGGTGTTTGAGAAATGGCATACCCTCATCTCAGAGTTGCCGAAGAAAGTATCAAATAGCTTGCGAAAAGCTTGTCCCATTACACCTTTTGCCTTGTCTCTTCTTCTTCTTCAATTCTTTTTTCGTTTCTCCAAAAGCGAATCAGATGAAATTGGAGAGTGAAACGTGAAGGATCCAAGTAAGAGAGGCTAATCTGCTACTATAATTTGGTGATCTGAGAAACTTTAAAACTTCATACTTTATTGATGATGATCGATTTGATAAACTGAAGAAATATGGAGAAGGTAGCGTTGTTTTTCCTTCCGTTTCTGCAACTTTTCTGAGCTTCTTTCTCTAATTTTTTTTTTTCCTTTCTTTCTGTTTTTCTCTTCTTCTTTTATTTTTACTATTTATATATTTATTGAAAAAGAAAAAAAGAAAATTATATTCCATTGTTTTTAGCCCTGGAAATGGAATATCTTGGAAGTTGCAAATACTGGGAATTTTTTGGATCAATTCTTTCTTTGGTTTAATATATATTTTAATCTCTCTTTTATTGTTGCGTCTCCCTTGATTTTGTGAAGGTAAACATTCTATTATTAGTGTTACTAATGCAAAATAATATGATTGGAATATACTAATTGGTCGAAGGGTATATTCATAACTTTTTCTATTAATTTATTTATTTACTACTAATACTAGAGTTGGTTAGATATTTGAAGATCAATATTCTTATTAAGAGAATATATTCAATCAAACTAATTCTCTATTCATCGTTAAGTCCTCTCATCGTTTCAATTTATGCTATTATTTTTTTATTGGGAGAAGGCACAAGTATCCCTAGACTATGATCAAAATTTCAGAGACACAATTTAATTAAACTAAGGTCATATTACCCCTGAACTCATTTTATATATAATATTGTACACCTTTTGGCTTATGTGGCACACTCCGTGACTCCACGCAGTTGAGACGCGTGGGAGATATTTAGATGCCACGTAAGCCAAAAAGGTGTACAAAATTACAAAAAAAAAATGAGTTTAGGGGCGTAATAGAACCTTCGTTTAGTTAAAGTGTGTCTCTAAAATTTGGGTCATAGTCTAGGGAGGTACTTCTACCTTTTCCCTTTTTTTATTAGTTTGCTATAAAAAATAATATATTTTTATAGGAAAAAGGTACAAGTACCCCCTAAACTATGACTGAAATCTCAGAGACATACCTTAACTAAATTAAGGTCCTATTNTCCTATTCCCCCCCCCCCCCCCCCAACTTATTTTTTTTGTAATTTTGTGCACCTTTTTGGCTAACGTGGCATCCAAATATCTCCCACATGCCTCAATTGCGTAGAGTCACAGAGTGTGCCACATAAGATAAAAAGTGTACAAAATTACAAAAAAAAATAAGTCTAAGAGAGTAATAAGACCTTAGTTTAGTTAGGTGTATCTCTAGGATTTCGGTCATAATCTAGGGGGTACTTGTGCCTTATCCCTATTTTTATAAGAAGAAATAATTAATTCTACATTTTTCATTCTAATCTTCGTGTCTTTCGTAAAATTCATATGGATTCAAATTATATCACATAAACGTAAAATAGAGGAAGCCAATTTGATTCAGCCCTCGGCAGCCAATGACTTCAAGCCTTCCCATTCATAAATTGAAATATGAGTCTAAGGACGTCCAAAAAAGAAGAGGAACTGTTGGGAAGCAATGACACCAGAATTACTAGTGCAAATAGAATATCCATTAAACCAACTAAGGAACTCACATATCCAGCAAGTTAAGTGTAATAAATTGGGTGCAAACTGGATGAATCGTCCAGTAATATATTACTCCAACAAATAAGATAAATGAACCTGCAGAATAAATGAGATACAAACATTGGCTTTCTCAAAGCATCAGTTTGTGGCAAGTTCCCTTGCACATCTCTAATCAAAGAAATGAAAACGATTTCTGGAGTACTGGTCAATGCATGTACATTGTACACATTACAACTACTCTCAATGCTGAACTTGGGCGGCCAATTCAACAGCCTGTCTGATGTCCGGCAGAGTTTTTGGTTTGAAATTGGCACTGATTTATGATACAGATAGCACAAATAGAAGTGTGTTGTATGTTAATAGTTCAACTGTTCAAGGAATGAACACTACTATTATTATGCATTCAAGGCTAGAGATGAAATGATGACACGTTCACACAGCTTAATTTTCTAATCGAATGTGTCAACTCCGGAGGGTTCAGCATATACTTGATACTGATATCAGATGTTATCCTGAAAATGGAAGAAACTTACTCCTACTCGGTATTTACACCAACCCTGGAATGGAGACAGCAAGGCTGAAGATCCAGAGTCTTCTTGAATGTATGAATCAGGCTTCATCTCACTTTATTCAGTTCTTCCCTCATCTCAGTTTCCTACTTGAACATATAATATCTTGTGCTAAAATTGTTGTACCTGTTTACCTAGTTTGCTAATGGACCGTTAAATGAACATGTGAAATTGGAACTCTGCAGATATACAAGAGTTCCAGATCCTCAAGAAAGGAACTTGCAGAAGAAAGAAATCGTTGATTTCTTCACACCTGCAATACAACTATTTCCAGATCACTAGAGAAAATACAACCAACAAATCCTCTGGTGAATTCCATTGTTCAGCAGCCATTCTAACTGGATGATTACAACTGCACTTTATATACAGATGATCATTCCTTAAATATCTGCACCTGCAGCCTGTCCATTTTGAGCATTCTCTAATGAAATTGCTTTTCCCTTGCTCTCAGAAACTTTTGCACCATCTGCTGCTTTCTGGGTCTTTGAACTCTGTAGAAGCTTGAGCTGGTTTTGCAGAGCCTACATAAATAAATGTAGATTCCATAGGTAAATATATACATACATATATGTGTGTGTGTCTGAGAGAGAGAGAGATCGAATAAGCAAAAAGTTAACCCAAGAAAAGAAACGCTAAGAAGCAATCTTAAAAATGAGAATCCAATCCACTAAAATGTGATCTTATTACAGGGTGAAGGCCAAACATCAATTTTCAGAGCTGTATGGTCCATACTTATCTCAACCCTAACAGCATATTAAATACATCCCACCCCTCCTTCAAAGAAAAATGTTGAAAAAGAGAATAGAACAATCAAAGCACTGAGTTTGGCCACCAAAGTTGCAAAGTAACCATTTTTATTTTTTTTTGATAACCGAGAAATCCGTCTGTGACCCGCCCTTTGGACCAATCACAGGTTGCAAAGTAACCATTTAAAAAGGAGTTTTGCAATTTTCTTTGATAAACATCACCCACCCTCAGCCCTCGCCTCCCTCCCTCTCTGAACTTCCACAGAATTTCATCTGAGGTGATTTGTTCTACCAACAGAGCTGAAGTCCCATTCCAAAAAGAGAATAAACTTTAAGAACTTCAAAATATTTTAAGACAAATAGAATAATTGAACTTGTTGAAGTGTGTGACCATCTCATTTAAAAGCTTAAGCTATTAGAGAGATCACACTTTTATTTACTTAAAATTATATATATATTTTTTTTTTGACAAGGTAACTTTGTATTCACACAAAAAAAACTCATCAAATAACAACTGATGAGGTGGGATTTACAACCCCATAGGGCATCCTGATAACCAAAAACCCAAAAAAGAACTTTACAATTGTCCTATGAAGTCCACTAGACTTGCTACCTCCCCCACCATATCCTGTTTACACCAAAAATACAACACCATATCCTGTTTACACCAATAATATTTACTTAATTATATTATTAACGTATCCCCTCATGTGCGGGATTGATTATTTTTTCATAGGCCAAGTACGTGAATTCTTTTTGATAAGTGATAACGGGTGGTAGTGAGACTTGAACCCCGGACCTTCGCCTACTCTAATACCATGCTGGATGTGTGAAAAACTTCATCGAAAAGCTTAAGATATTAGAGAGATCACACTTACATTTACTTAATTCTATTTTCAACAGAACTAGAAATTATCGCAATGATGATTAATGCATATTGAAATTAGCAATATCATCAACAAACATACAAGAGAGATACCAATTAACCAGACAAATGTTCATACCTCACACTGCTGCTGTAAGAATATCCTATGGGCCTCGAGATGAGTATCTGAAGTACTAAGGTTACTCCAGGAACTATCTCCAAAAGGCATGTTAGCACCAGGATATCCTAAAGGAGCAAAACTGGTCTGTGGATAGTAAGCAAAAGGCATATTTGCATATTGATGTTGCTGTGGCCATTCATTTGCAGCACTCTCTCTTTCTGAGTCCACACTGACAGAACTGACTGGTCCGTAGGACGGAGGAAATAGAGCATATCCATGAGACCTGCAAGCATGAGAACAATTAACTAAAGTTCTTTCACTGTGCTTAAAAGAACTACAAATTTGTGGAAATAAAGAAGACAACCATCCCCTTGTCAACTGCCAAAAAAGGGAAGCCACCACCATCAACCTCACTCTGCCTCTACCACTAGTTCACACCACATGACCAAGGAAATATATATTGGAAGTCATTTCCCATGCAGTTATGGACAACTTAATTAGCAATCATCTGCCTAAGTCAAGGGTTACATGACAAGCCAAATCTCCAAGGAAACTCATTGAATAAGACTATCCCACAACATGACAAGTGCTTATGTGAATATCTTCAGAGGATGCCAATGGCATACATTGGATGCTCCTTCATTTCTAATTTATCTGTACTTTTGAATTTGAAGAGATTGGTATTCTTTTACAGAAAACAAGTGGGGCTAACAGTTATTACTGCTTATAAAAAATTGAAACCAACAACTACTTGTTCTTTTTGAAACTGAAACTGCCAACAGTTACTTGTTCTTAGTTATAAAAAGGAGAGCATGAACCATAATGGGACATGGAGAAGAATCAACGTAACTATGCATATCAAGGAAGTAGTCAGGGAGGTTTAAGCCTTTACATGCACTTCTGGGGGGAAGGTCTCATAAATATGCAAAGAAGATAAGCAATACAATGTTGACATAGAAGAGAAATTATACCGGCTTAGTGTTGGTGCAGAAGGATAAACAAAGGACTTCTCATAAATTGCAGCAGCAGCAACTGCAGCTTGGAGTCTAGCCTGGTGCTGACTAACATAACCGTTTGTCCTAGGATCTGCTTGGGAACCTCGAGATGTGCTTGATAAACTTGTTCCTGTGCCAATTAGAGATTACCAGAGTGCTTAGTGAATAGATATCATATACATTCGTCACTTTGTACAGATAATTATCCAAGTCTCTAATAGCCACAAATGATTCCCTCCAAGCATGTCATCTTTAAGATAAGAGATTACAGATGACAATCCACAAGCTGGGACACAACTATTCAGTGTACACCACATGAAATTTCTTCCAAAAAAAAAAAGTAATTTTGTTCCACTACAATCATGTAATCTTCACCTATAATCAACACACTTCAGCAGAAGTTTAATGCTCAAAACAGCTTATTACAAACAAATGGGTGATTTAACCATTCATTTCAATTCTACTATAGTAAAAAAGCCATGATGAGCAACATTTGGAAAATGAAACATCAATTTCCAGGCGTCATTCAAAATTTAACTTATTAAAGTTGATACACAATATAGAGAATAGCCAGTTTTAGGTGATACCTTGCTGAGCATATCCAGATCCAGCAACACTCGTCCCATTTTCAGGTGGTACAACAAGAGCTCTGCAAGTAGGACACGTGTTCTGACGTTCTAGCCATGACCGGAGGCAATTGACATGAAAGAGATGTCCACAAGTAAGTTTCTTGGCAGTGGTCATCTCCTCACGACAAATGATGCAGATAGTGTCACCTCTGCAGGAACATTAAACATAATCATAATGATGAAGAAAACATATACATACCAGGACTCTAGTTAGTGAGAAACTTACCCATTGAGCTCTGCCAGTGTAGCATCTGGAAAACGATCATTCATATTTGAAGTGATTTTTCGATATCGTATGTAATCAGCAACTCGAGTCTTGAAGTTGCGGAATGTCTCATAAAGCTCCCGAACCAAATGCAGAGGCACACCATAATTGCTGAAAGTCCAGGGAAATAAAGAAATAAATGAACACATAAAAGTGGGTCAAAAAGAATATATATAATATGGACAGAACTAAGTAGTAAGAAAGATTGTACGTCCCATGTCCAGGAAAATAAATAAATAAAATCAGAAGGAAAAGAGAGAATATATACACAATGCTCGATCATAAACAAGAGATCAGATGAATGATAAATTTATGGTTGGTTCTACCAAAAGCCAAATAAATATCAGCAGAAAAGCAACAAGGATCATGCCTGAACTAAACTTTTTTTTAACAATTTGATTGTTAGTGCCTAAACTAAACTTTAACACACGGCCCACCCTTCCTGCATAATTGGATGGTTTTTGCAGGCATCACATGATTATTTACATCTCTTGATGAAACTCAGTGAAGCTTTTGCTAGCATAATTATGTATAGATACAGATCCCAATCTAACTATATAAGAGGATGGAAGATCGAAACCAGAACATTGTCAATTGCTGTGTAATGCAGTGAAAACTTTTTTACTAAAAAGAAGGGAAGAAAAGATGTGTTCTACTTGACATCAGCTACAAAAAAAAAAATTGAAGTCCTAAGAAATATCCAGGAGCAAAAGGAAAAAGGAAACAGGACTATCTCTTCAACCAGGATGGCCCTAGCACTGCATTTCCAAAAGAAAGTAGCAAGACATGGGAGAAACAGATTTGTTTTAATGATCAAGAATTTTATCAAAACAAGAAAATGCTTTCATTTGGGTAACATCCAACAGAGGTATACTAATTTGAGCCTATTGTTGATCCCCATTTACCCTCTATCCATAAGCAATGCCACAACTAATCGGTCACAAAATGTGCAAATAGAGATCAAACATCCTTTTATCCAAATACTTGAATTGGAAATTACAGAAGTTTCTAAGATACCTTTAAGTGTGGCACACCTGAATCAGCGCACAGACAGCCAATCATCCTATTGCTGGCCGAAAAGAAAATTAACAGCTCTATGAATAATGCTTTAGTCCCATACTATTTAGAAGCTTAGAAGTTCCTGAGGGAAGTAGATCCAAAAATTCACAGGGATAGTAGGGCCAGATGGGAAGGAGCCTCTTTATTTTTCACTATTATTCACTAGAGAGAACGAATGAGCTCGATTAGCACTGAGAACACCATGTGGAAGTCTATGCTATTTCACAAGAATGTAACATGCTTGAACTAATTCTGGAGGCTTTTGATATCAGTATTAACTCTCTCAAACCAAAAAAATGATCTCTTGCTTTCCTTTTTGGTCCATTGTTTTCCTTAAATGATAACCTTTTAATTGACTTTCAATTATACACTACAAGAAGCTTCTTCTTTTTTTAAACAAAGTAATTGATACGAAAGGAGAAAGAAGAGTAACAGCAGAAAACAATAAAATAACATAAATTTGACTTACATGAAAATCATGAGGAAGAAGCACATGTACATAGTCAAGTGGATCAAGTCCCGAATAAGTTCCAAGTAGAAAGTATATACGGCCTTCCTCTCCCATTGTCCTTCCATAAGCATGTCACGTACATAGAATACATATTTTACAAATGTTGCAACAGTTGTTGTAGCAAGTATCATGTACCTGAGAAATAGTGGCAAAAAGGTAAAAGGTTAAACTTCACTAGGGAACTAGATATGGCATACATATAATATGATGAAACTGCACTTGGTAAAACAAAAGCAGCCATATGGTCAAACTGCACTAGGGTAAAACAATAGCAGCACATTGACCAGAGTAACTAACATGATTCCCAGCATACAGCAGGTAGAAAAACCATTTCAAAGTAAGCACACTCCTTGTCACCATATACCATTTCAAAGTAAGCACACCCCTTGTCACCATATAAGTTAAAATATGCAGAAAAGCAATGATGAATAAGCCAAGAATGATAATTGACTTCATCCATCCATACAACAGTCATGTGAGTTAATGCATAACAAAGCAAAGATTTCAAAGTAAACAGTGAATCGTGCATTAAACTTTTAAAATTGAAAAAAACTGACCCCAAGACATAGAGAACGGGAAATAGAATAGGGTGTATGAGTACCTTTACCTGATCGAGATTTTCAATATATGGTTTTAAAAAACTAATCATCTACAAAAAAACCTCTTCATCATCTAGCATTATAATGATTAAAACATAGGGTTTTCAAATAAAACCAGTTTTAATGGTGAATCTCAGAGCATCTGCCTCCAGTTTGAGTAAACCAGTGCAAGAACTACAAGCCTGTTTGGATTGGCTTTTGGCTTATTTTTATTATTTTAACTTAAAATCAAGTGCTTATGAGCACTTTTTAATTTTATTCAAACACTCCAAAAGTGCTTAAAAGCTATTTTGGCTTAACACACTTAAAATAAGCTAATCCAAATAGGTTCTACATCAGAAAGATAAACAGCATTTGCAGGTGCAAAGATCCAACACCGTACCTTGCCAGCCCCAGTAGACAGCAAATTATATCTGTAAAGTATCATAAATCCCCCTGTCTGAAGCCCAACTAAGCATTTACTTAAGGCAGAGGCATGAAACATGCTTGTATAACCCCTCAACCTGGTGGTATCCAATCTAATGAAGCTCTACTCCTTTCCCTGGCATATATCTCAAATTGCACCCCAAAGCACGACTAGAATAATAGTAGAACTTTAAGGATCATAGCACATATTCAGACAGGAAAAAAACTACAAATGAATAAGAACAGCATGGCTTACTCAAACGCGAAGAAGAGAGAACCAGAAGCCTGTCTTGTCTGTATCAAATGGTTCATGTAGTTGTACAAAAGGAGACTATCTATGAGAAGGAGGAAGCCCATGAAAGAAACTATGCGAATGTGGGACAACTTAGTAACAGCTGGAGTTGTTTCAATGTACTCAACCCGTTTCTGGGCCAACCAATGCAAAGTCTTGACTAAAAATAGTGCGGTAACCATGGTAATAAACGTCATGGAGAAGTCTTGCCGGAAAATAGTGATTGCAAAAAGTATTTCCATGAGTTCCCGCCATGACTGCTCATTTAACCTCTCCACCTCTGCCTCTCGAAGGGTACCAAGGAAAATTTTCTTGGTTAGCTGCCACAAAATGCACATAATGGCAAGACCCATGTTGAGGAGAAGCACCAGACTGATCTTAGATGTCGATAAATAAACCATTGCTGGGTAAAACTGGCCTCTACTATTAAAGGCGTGATAAATGACAGCTAGAGAAGCTATTACACTAAGCCCAGCATAAGTCCGTACACTCATCATTTTCTCTTAACCCTGTCACACAAAGCCACTACTCAGTCAATTAACAAGTTTTCTAGATTCAATCAAGTAAAGAAGTCTGTATGTATCATGTCAAAATTAAAACATGTACAACACATATCAAATATGATAACGTAATATCCACTCTTTGAAGATTTAATAATCTTGATAGATAAAAGAATATATTAATAATTATTAGACACATCAATAATAAGATTCCATAACATAAACTGAAAGGTCCATGCAGAACGACTACTTTTGATTCAAGGGATATCCAAAACTAGTTGATTGCAAATGTCTACATATGTGATAGTCAACTATTAAAATCAGCCGTTCGAAGAACTAGAACTTGATAAATGACTTCATCACATAATGCCAACAACTCTCAATGTTGTAAATGTTCCATCTTTAATGATCTTATTCCCTTTTTCCTTTATGTATAGGAGTCCCAGAAAATTAATTAGTGATACTGAAAGAGAAATTAGTACACATCGTGACTTCGGATCCTTTGTCACATCAAACAAATGACAAAAGGATGGTTATGAATGTAGAGAGTGAGACAGGGAGAGTGTGATGATGAAAGTAAAAGTACAGTGAAAAAAATTAGTATGCTAATTGAAGCTGAGGCACAGCTATCTCCATCTCTTTAAGAAGATTTAAGCATACTATATTTTTTAAAAAAATAAAAAATCATTGAATATGTACATATTGTTGATTTAGAACGAATATAATCCATAACACATAAGTCTTCAAATCCCGACCGACTCCAACTGAGTCTACAGTAGAGATTACATCTTCTAATGGGCTATACCAAATTAAAATTCAAATAAACTGTTTTCTAAATCGATCCCTCGTAGTTTAACACCAAAGGGGGGAAATATCCCAACTTTGCAACATTTACGAGAATTCCAGAAATAAAAGCATCCAGATTATTACAATAGATTTTTAGAACCAAAATTAAAGATGATGAAACAATTCTCGGTGACGCTGAGTTTCGTTAGTTCGCAAATTAGCCATTGACAGAAGTGAACGATAAATCTATAATTAAAGCTTCGTGGGTATAAATTTACCTGTTACGTTTTCTTTATCTTCCTCCTGATTCTGAATCGTTTATAGCTAAATTTTCCGCCCTTATGCAGCATAAGAATAAGTATAAAGTGCTTCGCGCGTCGTTGCGTAGGAAATCCCAAATTGTTGTCCGCCACGTGTGGACACAAAACTTGCCCGACCCGAAGGACCAATTGGTTAGATTAGTGAGGTTATAATATAAAAAAAAAATTAATATTATTTTCTATGTGTGTTTTTATCTATCATTAGATACTCAAACATATAAAATATGTCATTTTTAAATTTATACACAATTTGTAAAATTTCATGTTTTTTTCTATTTGAAGTTAATGCTATAATTAATAAAAATACCTAATTTAGGTGGTTAACTTAATTATCTAAATGATAAATGAGAATATACATCAAAGTTTTTTCAAAAATTGCATCGAAAATATATAATTAAAACATTTTAGTAGTAGCTGAAAACATTGTTTTTTGCAAAGTGAAAAAGTATGACTCCACACAATGAGCATATTTCAGGTTCTTCAATTTTGGTTATGTATAAATAAATACTTAAAATTTGTATAAAATTATTCAAATAGATTCAGACATTCTACATGTGGTGTTTTATGTGTATTATATTGTATAAGATTCACGTGTGTATTTGTTCAATTTTATATAAATTTGAGTATTTTACTTGTGCGCATTAAAGTTTGGAGGACATAAATATAAATGCTTTAGTTCTATTTTTATTATTTTAAAATGTGTAATTGTACTACTTTATTAGGCGTTTGAAGTGTTTAATTGGCCAAGAATCTCTTGAAAACCCTCACCGGAAAAACTTCAAATTCACCGTCGAACTTGAGAACTCTCAGCGGCGGAGTTAGCATGGATGTCATCACCTCCACACGGTCAAATGGATGCAGGTACAAATTCCTTTCCTACTGTCCGTATTGTCATCTGTATTGCAGATTTCCACTAAATATTTTGTTAGTACCAAGTGACTATGGAAGAAATTTTGCTCTCTTACCTGTTTATCATTCTTCCTTCTTTATTTTCTACCCTAACTTACGATTGAAGGATCAAAAACATCTGAAGTATCCCTTTTTTTCAAGTTTCATGGCTGAATTATCATGAGTTCACACTTCCTAATATTTATTGAAGTACACCTCAACTATGAAAGTTATTTCCTTTTCATTACATAAGGGAACAACTTATAGTTGAGTTGTGTTTTTATAATAGTTGGTTACAGCTCGGGCAGGAAAAGTGAATACATGATAGCTCAAATATGAAATTCAAAAAAATTGGGATACTTTAGTTGTGTTTTTGATTCACTCCTATCTTATTAATACATAGATAATATCTTTCTAAGTCTCTGCGTTCTCTATTGTGATTGTGACCAACCATCCAAGTGGTTTGAAAGTGATCAAGAACATGCATTGTTGCTTTGCCTACTTTTTTTTGGCACAACTGTTTCCACAATTCATTCAATGTGTGAAATATCTGTTTAACAAAAGTAAATACTTGGAGGAGACCTCATAAGGAAGCTGATACTTGTACTGGATGAAAATTAGTTTTTATTATGCATAACTGTATGGAGCACTAGTTTTCTGCGCTTGCCGGACATTTCTTAACTTCATTTTTATTTGTTAAAAAAGCAATGAGCATCTCATATCCTCAAGAGTACAAAAATAAGGGTTGAAAATAAAATATTTGTAAAGATTTGATTTTAGTGTATTTCCCCCTTTTTTTTTATCATGGGAGATAAGTGTAGGAAAGAACTCGACAAAGGAATCCTCTGTATGCCACCTGCATGTGAAAGAGAAATCAACTGGCTGCTCAAAAATCTCTTCATGCAATATGGCAGTAAAAATGCATAGTCAGTCTAAAATTAAGTCATAGAGAATACCAATTAAAGACTAGTTATAGGAAAAATAGACACTTGGACAGGATAATGAAATTTGTGAAAACCAAAAGTTATCAGAAACAGAAACAGCTAGCTATGTGTGTTAAACTATTTGCCGTGGTCCTATTGGAGGGAAATCTCTTCATTGTCTCTTTTAGTGATTTGAAGGGTTGAAAAGGAGACTAAAGGTTATGGAAAACAGATGAGAATCCATGAAGTTAAAAAGGAAACTTTGGGGAGTAGAATTCAGATTTGTGGCATCTGCCTTATAGTTTTTTGTGAGATTAAAAGGTTGTGCAAGTGCAAATATTAATGTGACTGGATTATTATTCCACTGAAAAGAAGTTAATCACGGATCAAAATTGCGCTTCATGGCTAAAGTGCGAATGAAGAAGGGTAGGTATCAATGTAGAAAAGATTATAGCACAAGGGATTACTCTACCCAACTTGAATGTGGCCTTCAAAACAAAACCTGAAGGGGAAGTGACGAAATAAGTAGCCGTCTTTATGATCCCAGACATAGAAAGAGATGAAAGTGCAGGTCAAAAGAGCCACAGATCAATGAAAAAATGGCCATATTTCCTTAGTCCTTATATGATAAGTAAGTCCAATGGTTTTCTCCATCATTTACACATGTATTAGGGTTTCTCCCCTCCAAACTTGTCCTTATGTGTGTGGCATGCCTAGAGCGTAGAAACATATGTTGCATTAGCCTACTCTTACCATCTCACATCATGAAAACCTAAAGACCTAAGTTTGAGCCTTATCATCCTTAAGGTTTCCAACGTAAGATTCCAATACGTCTTGTTACGCATAGAGGCAAATAAGTCAAGCCTAGCTTAACCTTTTAGGCCCAAGCTTGAGAGAAGCCTAAGCTTTTGTTGCTCAAGATTGACATAATCTGGTTGTGAGAGGCTCAAGATCGAGCTATTAATTGTGTGATCAAACCAACAATCCCCCAGTTGGGATGTATTACTTTAATTGAGTTTCAAGATATTTTAAGGCATTGTATGTTTTTTAAAAAATGGATCTTGGGTCTTAATCCAAATGAACTACAACCCATACTCCCAACCAATATGGTATGCTTACACCCCGCTCATGCCCAAGGGGTTGAACATCTGGAACTTGTTAAGAAAATGAACTGGGCCTAACTTAAAAGGCATTCTGGTGCACTAAAGCTCCAGCTATGCAGGGGTCTGGGGAAGGGGGAAGTGGTTGAGAACCCTGAGGTTTCAAATTCAAAACTCAGTGGAGACAAAAAAACACTAGGTGATTCTTCCGATCTGTCCTAGCCTTTGGGGTGGACAGAGTTACTTGGTACCTATTGCGGGTGGGAGGTGGTAGTTATCCCGTGGAATTAGTCCAGTTTGCGCGAGAAAGCTAGTCAGGACCCCACGGTCATCAAAAAATAAATAAGGATATATTGTATGCAACCTTACTTTTAAAAAAAAAAATAACTATCTCATTAATTTTGAGGTGCAATTCACCGGGAAATTCACCAGTTGATCTGCAGAATCAGAGTCCCCATGTTCTTCCTTTATTTACTCTCTCAGCTTCCCAAAACAAGACTAATCTGTGAAAACTGATCAGTAGGAACAAGTTGCAGGTTGTCCTAAAAGGGAATTACCTTGCTTACCAGTGCTTCATTCGCAGGATGCATAGTCTGGTTAGAGATCAAGCTTTTAGTCTTTCCACGGAGAATTTGGCAGTGGTACGGAGCTGCTATATTTGCTAACATTCTGTTGGAATCCAGTAACAAAATAACTTCGGGCAATTGGAGTAACCACTGCTTTTTTTTCCCGAAGATATTTTCCTATTGGATTCCAAAAGGAATGTTAGCAAATACAACGGCTCCTCTCCTTCCAAACATTCATGCTCCTAACTCCTATCAAACTCTAGTTTTCTACCTCTAACTCATCTGTCCAATGCTTCTTCTACTCAGACTTCTGAATTTCCCTTTTAGTATCAAAAATGTCCGCCAGAGAGTAGACTGACAAAACTTATAGGAAAAGAAGATGGATGAGATTGAGATTGAGAATAAGGGAACATCTTGTGCACACTTTCGTATAGGTGAACGACAGATCTCTATGCTTTCTGATTTGGTTCCAAGCAAGATTAGTTGAGAAATTCATGTAAGAACCGGGATCGGAATCCATAGTTAATGAAAGATTCATTAGATCTCTGCAGATTCAACACAAAAAAACAGAAATCTTACAAAGAGACCAAGGATTTTTGAAAGGTAGAGAGAGAAATGGGAAGCAAGATGGCCGTATTAGGGTAAAGAAGATGAGAACCCACCACCAAAATTCACAGATAACACAATATATATATATATATATATACATCAAGGGTATATTGGTGAAAACACATGCGAAACAAATAAATATCTTCAGCCCTAAGTCGGTGAATGGGCGGAATGGACCGTGTGGGCTGTTCCAGTGCCTGGATCAGGTAGAGATGAGATGTGACTCAACAGTTAAGTCTATTTTAGAATTTCCTGAAATATGTTCTGTGTTAATATCTATGCTGCTCAGTCTCTCCAAAATTGTTGCCACAGCCGTGTCGGATTCTTCAAATGCACTACTTTTGAAATATCCGACACTCACCTGTAGACATTTTTGAAGAGTCCAAGCAACATAGGTTAATATGCCTCTCAATTTCCTTATTATATGTATAAATTTTCTGACTAGAACCTTATGCAAATAGAGTTACTGCAAACCGCATCTGTTAAGACAACCTTTTCTAGAAGGAAATGTTTCCTTTTATCTGTTTTTCAATTAATATACTTTTGTATTCTATCTTTGACTTGGATTAATCTGTGCCTATAGCCTATATGTGCATCCATTCTTCCAAAGATATGAGGTGACACAACAATATTTTACCATGAAGAATGAGCCCTTAAGCGGATTCCTTCATTCTTAGGTTCCAGTATACCTTACTACCTAACTTTGAATTATCACTTCCATTGGTCTCAGGTAACATGCAAGAGACCAATGGAAGTGATCAATAAAATTTCACCTATAAAGGTTGAGGGCAGGATTGTTGCCTGTTTTCCTTTCATAAAAGTGGATTTATGTACTCCCTCCGTCCCATTTTATGTGGCACCCTTTCCTTTTTAGTACGTCCCAAAAAGAATGTCACCTTACTAATTTAACTTCAAAATACCCTTAATGAAATGATTTTCAACCTCACAAATATCTAAGAATTGATTTAAACCACAAATTTCAAAAGTCTTCCTTTAATTCTTAAACACCGTGCCAAGTCAAATGGTCCCACATAAAATGGGACGGAGG
The DNA here is from genome assembly GCF_019186545.1 of Solanum stenotomum. Lineage (NCBI taxonomy): Eukaryota > Viridiplantae > Streptophyta > Magnoliopsida > Solanales > Solanaceae > Solanum > Solanum stenotomum. The sequence goes on from NC_064289.1 coordinate 5,734,407, forward strand.
GAGTGTATCATTTTCCACATGAATCTGTCAAACATGACTGTAAGTAGTGGCCAAAGCCTAGCCATTAGGGCTCCTCTATCAAGTATTACAATTGCTTTCTTATTGCATAACTACTTGATAAAAACTCATATCTCATTTCTCAATTTTAGCCAACAGAAATGTTGATGGAATTGATCTTTCTATGATAGTACAGCCTTTTTTTTTTGGAATACTGTGAATGTACTTATTTTGGGTGCATATGTTTTGTTTCTCTTTTTAGATTTGTGTTATCAGCATTCAGCCCTTTCTTTAAGTTTCCAGATTCAGGCAAGCGATATTTCTTATGAACCACGTTTTTCCCCCTCTATTTTCTGACCGTATTGTACTCCTTCAAATTTAAGAGTCTAACCTAGTAAACATCAAACTTTTTAGGCATCTGTCAAATGTTTATCAAGCAAGCTACATTTGCATAGTAATCTCAACCTATGTTGCTCGGACTCTTCAAACATGTCAACGGGTGCGTGTCGGGTTCTCCAAAAATAGTGTATTTTTGGAGAATCCGACACTGGTACGGCATTGGAAGTGAAGAGTCCGCGCAACTTAGATCTCAACAATGTCTTAATTTTTATTTCTGTGGTCTTGTTTCTCAGAATCGTAATCTTATTATGGTCAATAGCTGTTTTCATAACTTTTCACTGCATAAATATCTATTTGACAAATTTGTGTTCTTTTACTTTGAACTATTCAAAATAATTTGGGTGTTTAATGGTGAGGATTAGTTAGCTTGCTTGCTGATTTCTTACTTTTGAAGAGATTGAAAATCCAAATGAATAATTCTAGGTGAGGGATGTTTGGAAGATCTGAACAAATAAATCTTGTACTTATTTTCTTTATGTAATGATTGGTTCACTGGTTTATTTAACTTCACCTATTCTTTCTTTTCTATTTTCAACTGATGTCAAACTCCGTTTGACATAAAGTTCTATTTTGTTTTCATTTTAATTTAGTTTTATTAATTTGGAGGTAATCTTTTCCTTTCCTTTGGCAGATAAAAGTTTAACGCCCAAACTGTGAGGAGGAAGGGTGAGAACTAAGATGTATCATCTCTTTCAGCTGGGTCAGGATAAACTTATGAGGAGGAAGTTCCATATAGCCAACAGATGCTACATGTGCTTGTGCAACCCAGAATCTATCAATCACCTGCTTCTTCATTGCACTGTTGCCACAGACCTTCGATACATGTTCTTTTCTCTCTTTGGACTGACTTGGGCCTTGCCAGGCTCTTTGAGAGACGCTTTTGTGTGTTGGTGCTTCTAAAAAGTTGGGAAGTCCATCAAAATGATCTGGTCTATGGTTCCTGCTTTTGTATTTTGTGCTGCTTATGGATAGAGAGGAACAAAAGGTGTTTTGATGGCATCTCAACTTCCATTTCCTCTCTTAAGGCTAGATGTGTGATTAGTCGCTTTAGGTTTGTTTTTTTTTAGTCGTTTTAGGTTGGTCAACCACTCCTCTGTAATTACTGTTGAATCTTTCCTAGAATATATCAGCTCAATAGATCTATGTTGATAGTTATGATAGTTTTTTTCACTTTGTGGGAGCTGATAATCTCTTTGTAATGCTTGCATCTTCTTGATGCTTTTTGTTGATGATATCCTTTTTTTTCATCAAAAAAAGGTGAGAGAACCATGAAAGTTATATTGTGGAACATTAATTTCTGGTTCAGCACAAAGCTGTTGCTATAGATATTAGCACAAACTTTACTTCACCAAAACTTGGTATTTCCAGCCTTACCAACTCATATTTCCAATTCCATGCCAATTTCCCTTTCTCAAGCTACAATCTAGCAAATACAATAGTTGATGATCCCATAACAAGGAGTTTGCTCCAGTCTCCAGCAATTTGTTGCATTTCTCCCTATCTCAGCATGAAGAGAGCCTCATTCCGAACTCACTTTCTCAGAATTTCCCTTACTAAAAGAGGTCTCATTTCTATCTCTACATTATTCAGTTAACTACTACTACTGGTAGTGTTATATTTTGGGTCCTACAGATCCTTTCTTTTGCAACCGGTAACTTATAATCATTCCACAGTTTCTGAAATTCAAACTAACACAATAATGCAGAACTGTCAATTAATACTTCAAACCCTTATAGTACAAAAAGTTGTTTGTGGACTTTATCTAGTTCAAACATAAGATACCTTTGGACCATCTATAGAAAGTGGCAAAACAAACAACAAAGTTTAAATAGACTAGAAGTACCATATGCAATACAAACTCTGTAATATATCAGTATATCCCCGTTTTGCCTCCATATACAAGCTTGCTATCTTGCTTTGATTCAACTTGAAGCCTAAGTTTCGATCAAAGAGATAACTTCACAGCCATCAGCAACCAAATAAGCCCAGCTATTCCGGTTTTACTTAAAGATACTGCAGATTTCAGTGTTGGAGCTGATGATGGGATCGGACTAATGTTGCTACTTATTGGCTGTGCTGCAGATGGTGGTGACATTACAGGAGGTGATGCAACCAGCCCAAAAGGCGGACTCGTAATGTTATGATCACAAGGTGGAGGCACAGGAAGACTGGCATTAATATGATCAGATGGCAAAGTGGCACCTTCCAGGACTTGATCAATGCCATGGCATCTGATGGAAGAACTTTTAGTGCAGATATTTTGACTAACGACTCTGGCATTGTTGAGAAAGAAATGCATCTTTCCAGAATTGTTGACTCTAAGGAAAACGTCAGGTTTTGAAGTTGGTATCATGGAGCCTGTTGGGAAGTGTTGGAGGTGGTCGAAAAGCAATGGTGATGGTAAGGAATGTCGTTGCAAGAAATCTGCCACGTTGTTTTCTTGGATTAATGTTTGGGACAGTGTCTTGTCTCTTGGCATCAAGAAAGTGATGTTTCCTTGTATAAGGTCAGCAGGGGCCATGTTAATCAGCATTATAAAGGTGAAATAATTTGCTGTCCTCATCTCCTCAATGGCTTGGCGGATTTCTGAGGTACTGTTTGTAGCAGTAGAGACAGATGACAGCAGCAACTTTAGAAGGAATGTTAAGATCATATGATTTCTGGTCATGTTTGGTTTATTGTTTGTCAATGTGCTGTTAGATTTAAGTTGTTTGAAGAGTATTTGATTATCTTATTATGATGGCTAATAAAGAGCATATGTGATACACTTAGCTAAATGAAAGCTAAGATTAAACATGCAATCTTTCTGCTCCAACAACTAATTAGCCTCATACCTACTGCATGTATATATGGTAGGTAACTCTGCTAAGAGATCGCTCTATGTATTTGTTTTTCTAGCACAAAGAGTGTTGTAATTTTATGTTTTAGTTTCAATATTTTTTTTATAATAAGAATAATGTTTTATTTTCTTTAATGCTAAAAGTGTAAAAAGAAATTAAAATTTTCCTTTTGGTAGGAATGGGAAAAAAGAAAATAAAAAAAGTATCCGACCTGCCGGATTCGAACCAGCGACCTAAGGATTTCAGCACACAAACTACAGTCCTCCGCTCTACCAACTGAGCTAAGGTCGGATTTGCTATTGTTGTACTCCCACAAAATAAACTTTACTTGCTTTTGTTTTACTAGTTCTCGTTCCCTCGTTATTTGCTGCTTAGTACATGCATCAACAACCACCTTTTAAAGTTGTCAATAAATATTATTTAGACACTCGAGAAATGACTTGTTCCAATTGACCACCTAAACACATGATAAGTTAACCACTCAAAATATGTCACATTCTCTAATTATATTCATCAACCAGAACAAGAGCTAGATTTTACGGTTTAATAATTGTTGTCTTTGACCCTTTATTTAAACTATGTAATATCAAAAGAATGACTCATCTGAATACTTAACCACACATATTACACATTTCGAAATTAAAAGAGAATTAAACAATACTTATAATTTTCCTGTTATACAAGCAAACATATGATCATTGAAATTTACATGTCAATATCAATTCTTATGCAAAAAAGAACATAAAAGGAACCTCTATAGAACATTTTGAGATTTGACAAGTAAAGAAATCCTGCATGCTTTATTTCTAAGGCATTACTCTTAGTTTAAATGCAAGGAATTTAACATGGAGATGATGCAGATTTTAATCATAAAAATTAAAGGAATTGAAAGGAGGTAATCTGATTTTTCATTTAGTGCAATATTGAAATAGTAATTGATCTCATCTCTTGCAAATCCCTTTTTTTGTTAGAAAAAAATAAATCTCCTACAAGAATGATGCTCATTATATCATATTTTAGGTCCCAACATACATAAGAAATAAGATTCCATGTATAAATACCATAGTTGATACATAATGACCTGCTCAAATTCGAATAACAAACTAGCGTAAATCGTGCATTTACTTTCAAGATAATGTTGGATTAAGCTTTTGGTGGAAGAGAGGGATTGGTAGATTCCTCAATTCCGGTTTGGGAGTCGGGATGTTCTTGTTTTGCAGAAGTTGCTGCAACTTCTTGCACATCACCTTTAGCAGAAGCTGCAGCAAGTTCTTGCACATGACCTTTAGCAGAAGCTGCAGCAAGTTCTTGCACATCACCTTTAGCAGAAGCTGCAGCAAGTTCTTGGACATCACCTTTAGCGGAATCTGCAGCTTGTTGTTGCACATTACCTTTTGTTGAAGTTGCAGTATTTTCTTGTGCATGACCTTTAGTAAAAGTTCTTCTTTCTTCTTCAGCCAGTTTTTCCTTTGTCTTCTGTCCCACTTCCCCGGCAGCCTTAGTGACTCGACTTAAGGCACCTGCAGCCCAAGTTACCCCTGTCAAAGCATATCTGTTCTTCATGATGACGGATCCAGCATTGCTAACTGTCTGTTCAGCAGCTGCAAAAGCAGATTTTGACTTTTCCGAGACTTGGAACTTCTGGTCCATTTCTTTCACTTTGTGGTTCACAATGGTTGCTCCTGTAGTGATTTTCTCACTAAGGCCATATTTTTGGTCTAAAGAAGCAACTGTGGCTGAGGTAGTGGATGTGATCTTGTGTCTCTCGTCTAGTGCCTTGGCTTTGCCAACTGCATCCTTGCCCAAGATAAAGCCCTTTGCCAACATGCTGCTGACGACATCCTCTGCCTTTTGAATAGCAGATCCAGCAGCGGGTGCATTGGTGCTTTCAGTTGGCTGCACATATAAACGGTACACCATTTATGGACAATCATGTGATGGATGAAGCCGGAAAGTCTGCTTAAAACATTAAGTTATACGTACAACTGGTGATACTGAAGCTGTAGGTGGGAGCTTGTACTCGGGTGCAAGGACTATTGAGATGGACTGATCAACAATTGTAGCTCCCTAAAAACACCAAGTGAGCTTATCAATCGCAAAAGTGGAGCAGTAAAGGAACAGTCACAAATTGGAAAAATCAAGCAGCACTTAAGCTATGTGAACAACCAACAATACTTATGCTAGAATACACTTTATCTGTATCTCTGTTACAAGACTTCAAGTGGATTGAAGAAGAAGAGAAATAATGGTAGTATTGACTTTTTAAGTATAGGATAGTTCCCTTACTCTCCGTAACATCTGAGCAATCTGACATTAAATACTAAAACAGTGAGAGTATCCACCGAAAAAATTGTCAATAAGATTTTTCACACTGCAATTTCCCCTAGAGGTATGTTGATCGTTCTATTAAAGCCATCATGCTGAAGTAAGAAGGCCACACACAAGTAACATGGACCTAGGCTTTTATGATTTCGCTAGCTACTTTGAACTATTCTCTGGCAGCAATGGGGAGCTTCAAGACTTTAAGCACTTTTGTCATCTGCCTAATTTAATCCCTCTCCACCCTCCCCTACACACCAAGGAAAAAACGAAGAAAGACAAACTGAAACCTAGCCATGCACAAAAAAAAATTTAATAAGAAATAAACATCAACAACGACAGAGAAAATCCAGAACTCACCAAGTCAAGATACAGACAACAATGAATGCTACCCGAACCAATAACACTTAAAGGAGGTGAAAACTGGAAGCTCATACAGAAGTTCCCCACGTTAGATTGAGGGATGAGTTGTTTGTCTACTTATTTGGTCCTAAGCAATCCTCACCTCATACGGAAGAATCCCACATTGGGTTGAGGGATGAGTTGTTAGTCTACTTATTTGCCCACCTCATGAACTAATTTTTGGGATTGAGTTAGGCTCACGGTTCATTTCTTTATCGTAAGCTCCTTGTATTAATATGAAATGAGGAATGAAACTTTATCTCCCTCACCCCCTGTTGGCCAAAAATGCTAACATGTGTCTATGTTGGGAACAACTAAAGTTATGTGACGACTCTGATCAACTGAATCAACTGTAGTTTATGTGGGACCACTTTGGAACTTCTATTGTTCTTACAGAAAGAAAAGGCTCCGAGTGAAGAAACCTAATTGAAAAGGAGATACCAACCAGCAGTGGTGTGTGAAGTATTTATCCAAGTAAATAGATGGATTAGCTCTTAAAGCTCCCCAGTTAACGGTCTCACAAGCTTACAAGTGACAGTTTAACCAAGAGAAGCAGTACAAACGTGAAGCAAATTGTCGCCCCTTAGGGCAGCTGATCCTTAACATAAGCAGTATCCTTTTTTTCTTAACCTAGAAAACTTAGCAATCTCATAAATGTGAAAGAGAATCTGAATTTATCTCACATAGATGAAATTATTCAGGACAACCACAAAAGCACAAAGCCACAAACTGTGAGCTAACCTACTTAATGCTATTCTCAGAATTTTGCTATAGGGACACTTCAATATTCCCATTCTATCACCTCACAAAACAATATTCCACATTGAAGAAACAAAGTTATAATTCAAAAAGATTTTGAAAAAGGAATAGGGGCTATAGCTCGTATCATTTTTGATAAGGGATGCTTGCTAACTTAACTAGCACAAAGGTCTTGTTCCTTTCATAGAATTTGTGGTGTAGACTCAGAGACATAACTATCATAAATATAACAGTTTTTTCATCATTAACTGGCAATTGTAGAAACTTATTAACTATCAAGATCAAGGGGAAGTTTACATACTGAAAGAAGAACTGCAGTCTCTGCACTCTGAGGATCCTTGAATGTTACATAAGCAACTTGTGATCGCTCACTCTCACTATAAAAGAAAATTAAAAAAACATGTAAGTAACCATCAATCATCCTCAATAGGCACACTTACCCCTGTTTATTACCATATAAAATGTTGTGTAAAGATAAGTTAGAAAATCCAAAAATAATAATTATAAACTAACCCTTTCATCTCTAAATATTCAATATCCCCAGAGAAGGAGAAGAACTCCTTGATATCTTGCTCTTTAGCACCCAAAGAAACATTGTTCACTTGCACTGTTTTAACCTATCATAATAATAAAACAACCAAAAAATATCAGCAAGACTTAGCAACAAAAGGCTTAATTCTTCCACCCCGGAAGGTGAAAATCTCACGTACGATTACGTAAATGACTTTGTCTGTTAACTTTTCCACTATCAACCGAAAAAAAAAAAACAATCTTTAAATATTATTATCAGTTATCACCTGATGGGTATATTGCCATAAGATTAAAAGTCGTACCTTTCCTATATATACTAATTACAAAAAGGATATAAAGAAGAATTATTTTGTTTATGTATTTCAGAGATTTACAAATGAAATCGAATCTCATAGAACAATAAGTCACAAAATGGAAAAAAATTCATCAGCTATAAAATGCATTTGTAACAGAAAATTAAATTAAAAAAAATAGAGATGTTGAGCTATTCACTTACCGACATCGATCGAGATAAAAAAAATAGCAGATTAATCAGAGAAGAATAGAAGGAAACAAAATTGGAGGAAGAATCCAAAAGGGGTAAAAGATGGAGGAGTTAGAAATAGAACGTGTTGTACGCAAAAGTTGGCAAATGTTTGTTCCCAGTAAGGCCAAACGAATATTGAGGGAGAGATATTTTATTTTTAAGTGCAAAATAAATTAATTTAGCTTTCTATTCTGTTTTTATTTATAAAGAATAGAAGTTTGCTTCCTAGTTCTCTGCATAAGTTATATTCAAACCAAATCAATAAAGGTAAAATATACAATCATAATTAAGTGGTATATTTTTTCTTTTACTTTTTAACGATTTAGGTTAATTTCATTAGTTTAGTGCAGATATTCGATGTAAATAAATTTTTATTATAGTTACAAATGGTTACTTATCGATTGCAAGCTTCTCCAAAATTTTGTAGGAGACCTCCACAATTCACTGTATTTTTAACTCAAATATTGTAACGGCCAATATTTTCAACCTTCGCATGTTATATGGTTTCATAAGCTTTGTCGATTCTGACTTACAATTTATTGGTACACATTATTGGAATACCATATTTGGTAAGTTTAAATAAGTATTTTTGGCAAAAGGATACTTGGAAGAGGTAATATTAGTAAATGATAAAACTGAAGACAAACTCAACAGCAAAACAGAAATAGCAGAGGCGTTAAGGCTAATGCACCTTCCTTCTTTCGTCGTTTTGTACTCTCTAGTATTAATATTTTCACTTGCACGGCACATCGCCCACTTCTCCTGCTCTTTTCTTGCAAAAACTTGTGTATTTTCAAATTCAATTCGAAAGCAACCTCCCCATTTCCAACACAATGTTGCTTCTCGACACAGATTTCTGATTCATTTAGAGCACACCAACAAAAAAAAAAAACTACTCTCTTTTTTGTGTGTTTTCAAGTAAGAAGAAATGAGCTTTGAAGATCTTGAATCAGGAAGCTCATTGTATGTTCAAGGAGGAAGTGGATCATGGGAACGACAAACAAAACAAGCCATCACAAATCCATCTGCTTCTGTTAATCGTCAATCCATAGTAGTTGGTGTGTTTCAAATAAACACAGCTTTGACAAACTTCCAACGACTAGTTAACACGCTTGGAACACCCAAAGACACTCTTCAACTCCGCCACAACCTGTACAGACTTGTATTCTGTGTTCCTTGATTAAGCTCATTTTACAGTGGTGCATGTGTTAACAGGTTTCAATTTCTTGCTTTTCTCTGCAGCCACAGTACAAGGCAGCAAATTGGGGAATTGATAAAAGAAACTTCAGCTAAGCTTAAGAAAGCCATTGAATCAAATCGACATTCTCAATCTAGTGTAAGTGGATGAATTATTTGAACAAGAAAGTGAAGATAGAAGAATGGGAATCTTCTCAGTAATGTTTCTTTTAAACTTCAGGTCACCAAGAAGATCGCCGATGCTAAGCTTGCTAAGGATTTCCAATCTGTTCTTAAAAAGTTCCAAAAGGCTCAGCAACTTGCAACACAGAGAGAAACAGCTTACACTCCTTTCATCTCCCAGGAAATTATTTCATCCAGGTAATTAACCACTCCAAATGCTTCTGCCACTTTCTTTCTTAGCCCGGATATATGATCTTATCTTCATATTTTGCATTTGTATTTTGCAGAAGCACAGAGATTCAGATAAGTTCATCTATCAGTCCCGAGAGCGGTTCTATCCTTCTGGAATCCAAAAGGTTAGAAGATAACCAAGTACACACTCGTTTTTGGGTTTGTTGATTGATAATGTATGTTAAGAAACTTTATTTCAGTACCCACGTCTCAGTATGGCAAGGGAAGTTGCGTAATCTTATTTTCTTACTGTTTTCGCCAATTCTTTATGCTACCACCAGTTCTTTTGCTCATAGTGAACCCTGGCTTTACTTCTATGGCAGACAGGACGTCGTACAACTGGAACATGAGATTGTTTTTAACGAAGCCATCATAGAAGAAAGAGAGCAAGGAATGATAGAAATCCAGCAGCAGATTGGTGAACTGAATGAGATGTTCAAGGATTTAGCTCTATTGGTCCATGAACAAGGAATTATGCTCGGTTAGCCAATATCTCTATCCGATCCGATCCGATCTTTTGTCTTTCTTCCTCTGAAATTCCAACTATAACTAATCTTATTAATGAATCTAACATCCTAAAAACCCATCTGCCAGATGATATAAGTTCCAATATTGAGAATTCTCATGATGCAACTGCACAAGCTGCAAAGCAACTTACCAAGGCATCGAAAATCCAACAATGTAATTCATCAATGGTAAGAGTCTATATTGCAGCTAGTCCTATGATACCTGACGAATTGCCTTTAGCTTGGCGCAAAATTGATACTTCCAAATTTTCTTTGCAGAGCTGCTTGTTGTTGGTGATATTTGGGGTCATCCTGCTAATAATAATTGTACTGGTGCTAGCATAAAGAGTTCTCTTCCAAGTTACTAAATTGAGATATTGTAGATTTTTCATCTCTCAAGTGTATGGGTTCTGATTGTTCTACCTGCATCAGTCTGCTAATGTAGATAATTTGTATGTCAGTATGACCTTCAAGGTACAGATGTACAGTAAAACAATTTATAGACACTGGGAACTATCTGTGTTCAGTATGCTACCACATTCTGTTGTACGTAATCTTGCCTTTCATTTCTACAAGAGCTTATCCCCATGCTTGAACTCGTGACCTCTTGGTCATAAGATGACAACTCTTACCATAGCGTTAAAGCTCTTCATTTCAATGATCCAGATATAGTCACAAATTGGTATTCGACAATCACATTAGCAAGTAAATTACTAAGTACTACCATTTTTTCTAGTACTTCAGAGACGGTAAGAAGTAGTTTGGTAGGAGAATACCATCCCAGCATTATCCTCCAAGTCCTCCCTTAGCTCACTGACATTCTTCCGTCCTTGCTAGACTAGTGGTTCTATACATAATTTGCATAACCAAAAGGGTACAACTATTTATTTCTTGAGCTCCACGCATCCACCTGATCCCAACAAAGGCAAAAATCAACTGATTCAATAGGCAAGAAAAAATATTACCAACGTCTAACCAGAGGCAGGCAAACCAAATACCTATTGGCTATTGCGATTGATCCTTTCTTTTTTTCTTTTTTTTTTGATAACCGAGATATCCGTCTGTGACCCGCCCTTTGGACCAATCACAGCCTTCTAAACTCGATGGATAATGGGCCCGCCCCTCTACCCTTCTCCACTTAAATACCGGACTTTGCTTTGCATGGTGTGGTGCTTGAACCTGCAACCTAAGCCACAAATCCTCCACCTTTTGCCACTTGAGCTAGGCCTTGTCCTTTCTGACCGCATTCAATCGAGAAAACTGATATCTATCACAATTGAGTGTATGTGAGGACTAATCTGCTACCAGAGTGGGTATTAATCTCCATCAAACATTGGTAATCCGGTAAAACTTTGCCCACACGGTGTTTACACCAAACCATAACCCAAATGAAACATTTCCACATGGGCAAATAAAGGTTCTTCCTCTATTTCTCATAAAATAGCAAGCAACAAAGAGAAATATAACCAAACTAATGGCTGCAAACTAAAAACGACCACATATACTTAAGACTTTCCGAATGACCAAATATTAATCTGATAATAAGTTACTGGGAAAGGAAAATATGTTCATGACTGTTAAGCTCATCATATCTAGAAAGATAATCGACTATATGATGGGAGAAATCTGCTTAAAGTAACCTTTGCAGATTAACAGTATCACAGTTTCTTGCAAGTTATACTTACATCTGTATCAAATCCTCACTGTCATTCTATTATGTTTAGAAGAACTATATACACCACCAGTAACAATCTTTTAGCAACCTTTCCAGCCCCCGCATGGTAACTAGAATATCCAAATACTCAAAGTGTTTGAATCAAAATGCATTAGGCAGACAACATATTTTTCTACTCAAAACTTTGTCTGTGGTGAAGACCAGTCCCCCCAGAAAGGCATTGCTGTCAGTCCACCAGTACAGCGCATTCACCTGACAAAAACCACAGAAACATGATGAGAAACTAAAAGCCCCTATGCTCTCTCCAAACATACCAAAGGTTTTAGTAGTTGTGCTCAAAGCAAAACTATAATGTTGTAAAGATTAGAACATGCATACTAGACCTAAGAATAGAAGGTCCTGAAAGGAAATGGAGAAATATTGAAACTTGGCTCCACCTCGAGATGTCATCCACCCACCCATAATAATGCAGAATGTTAAGATATAAAATCAATGAAACATCTCTGTTCCCACTACAAAATAAGAATTAACTCAACAAGAGATTTCAAGCAACCAGCAGGCTATCAGCAGCATACAGAGTCACATAGATCTATACACTGAAAGTGAGATACCTCTTTTTTAATGGAGAAAATGAAAAAACTAGTCCCTTATGTTTGGGGGTTGGTCTAAACCTGCAAGTGAATTTCCTCTATGTTAGCAGTATACAGAGTCACGTACTAAGGCTGTTATTGATGGTACACGTGAGATTAAAAAAAGTTGATCCATTCGCTAATTCATATAACTGAGGGTCGAAGAGAGCAAATGGTGTATTTAATTGGCTTGAAAAAGATTTTTCTTGAGGTACGAATAAAGGGGAATAAATCTGGAGAAGTTCATCCTGATGGTTCTCTTCAGTTTAAACGGCTAATTGGTAACCATGCCTCTCACAAGCCAACTGCATCAAAGCTAACACCACCAAGTATTCTAATAATAATAGAGACCAAAAGTGCTCAATGGTAGTAAACATGAAAGTCTAAAACTACTTGGATATATATATAAATGCCCATTTTAGACCTTCCCCCAAATCATAAGAGAGATTTTATCATTTTCTCTTGAGTTATGCACGCATAAGTTTTTTGCATAAGCTAGAATTACAAAAACTTCGGATAAAAGAAAATGTTGTGTAAAAATCAAAATTAAAACAAATGATAAGAATTTTGCAACGGTTTGTCAAACGGATAGGAAAGTAATAAGCTCATCATGGTGAATAACAAACAAAATTTCTACCTTTGATGTTTTCTGGATTCAACTAAAATTCACAATTTCATTCACTATGAGAGCCTGATGTGAGAAGTCCCATCTGTTGAGTAAGATGACTCATACGCTTCAGTTTATCACAATCACTCTCTTGAACTTCTGGAACATCCTCTTCTTTTGCTAAACCATCTTCTAATGCTAGAGAACCAATCTCATCCTTATCGCCAGTGAGAGGGCTTGCTAAAAGAATCTGGTCCCAGAAAATGTCATTTATGCCTGGAAGCTTAGGCATCTCGTCCGAAAAGACATCATCCATAGAAAATCCATCAGGGACAATGGATGCTACATCATCCACAATATCTTGCATTGTTTCAATGTATGGCATATCCCCGGTCTCCGGCCGCTTAAGGTCAGTTATTTCAAGAGTTTCCGGTGTATTGAACCCATGTCCTGAAAATTCAGGGTTCACATGATCCGTCTGAGAGTTGAGCGCATTTATTCCAGGAAACTGAGGGACTTTGGCTTGCCCAGGAACCAGACTAGGGGAATACTGGATCTCAGGAATGACAGATAAACTAGAGTTGAATGGAAATCCTGAATCTGACATCAGATGAGATTGTGAAGAAGTTGCCAATTGCGAAAGAGTAACCTCAGAAATATGAGGGGATATACCACCAGTCTCTAATGTATTTTCAAAAGACCGGGCGCGATTAGTCAAGAAACCATGTGTATTCTTAACTATGGTCTCCAACCTACCAGATGTATTAGTTTTCAGGAGCTTCTGCAGCAATGCTTTTGCTGCCTCATTCATCAAAGGCTGGTAACGGACTATCTGCCTGTCACGCAAAGTACTGACCTGCTTGGCTGCATAATTTTCTTCTTCCTGGTTGGGGAATCTCCTCTTCTTATTCATCCCAGGAATGCGCCTTTTACCTTCATTCTGTTGATGAACCAGTTCAGCTATAAAGCCAGGGCTCTGCAAGGCCTTAGCAAGGAATGTCATCGCTTGCTGTTCCCTTTGCTCCATTAACTGAAGACGCTGCCCAACATTCTCCAAGCGGTGATCTGTGGCCTTCTGCTGCTGCCTCAAATTGACTAGCTCCTCCATATGAATACTTTTATCTATTTTAAGCCTTTCCACCTCTTCTTCAATTCCAATCTTCCCAACTTCAACACAAGATCCAACAGATAAACTTTGCACTTGGGAGGCAGTCTCCTGATGAACCTGCATTTGAGAGGGTTTTCGCCTACTTATAGTCTTCAAGAGGTGCTTCTGGCCTCTAAGAAATCCCTCATTTGCAAATTCCCAGCAGTCTGGATCAACCTTCTTGTAACCCTGGTTGATGAAAGGGGATAGCAAACTGTTAAAAGAGTAAAGGCTGCCCAACATATACAAAGAATATTTGTAACCGAAATACACAGACAACAGAGAATGACAACACTGTATTAAGTATTAACTGCATTACACAAGAAAATAATTCCCTCGTCATAATTAGAAGAGATTCTCATCGTCAATCAATTACTTAGAACATTGAAACCTGGACAGAATTGTTGCAGTATCACATAGATACACTTCATTTGATGTCTTGAAATTGTTTTTCAGCAGACAGGACTAGCAAATGCTTGGATTGCTAAAATAAGAAGTTGGGAATGGAGTCATGTGAGATTGTAATACTTGTAGTGATTTGTATATATCAACTTTTTCCAACAAAAATGTCTTTGCTTGCTTACAATTTAGTCAATATTTCAGCACATGCAACAAACACATTATAAATGGAAATATTGATGTTACTTATTTTTGTTTTTGTTTTTTTTTGTGGTGGGGGTAAACCAGACCTTTTTTTCCTGTTGGAATACTGTTATCCCATGAGAAAACATTACAAGCCCTGAACCCAACTTTGCAAAACACACCAAACACTGAAATTACCATTTATCTTCCAAATATTGAATTCAAGATAGGCCCTAAACATAAACTTCCAGGAGATTAAGTCTGCTTTACCAACCCTGCAGACCTTTGAGCTTCCAGGCACTTTGTCCTTGCACCTCCTTGGTGCTCCTTCTCTAAATAAATAGAAGTCCTTTTACAGCTAACATTTGCATACATAGTGATTGCATCAAGTCACCCCCAGTTTTTCTATTTAAGATATTCGCCATGGCCAACTAATAATCAGTTTACGCAGCACAGAATTTGCTAACTATGAAACTGAATAGCAGGAAGGACACACTCAATGTAAATGAAACCATTGAATGATATTCTGAACTAATATACTAATCAGAAATTCTCTTATAATTAGATAGAAAGTTTTTGCCTATTTGCTCAAATTTTGCAACATCTTTCCAACTCAATGTGCTAATCATATATAATCTCAGGATAAGATATCAACAAATAGAAGATAAATAAGATATCTTATAGTAAGAGCTACAAAACAACCTATCCAAGTAAAAACACCAAAAACAACAGAAAAAACGTAAATAAATCTCGCAGAAACAATCACCATAGCAATCAGCTGTGTCTCAAAATTATTAGTATATTTCCACTTCATTCAGACCGATGCACATTAGCTACATTCAGAATCCAATTCAACACTTAAAAAAAAAGTGGTTTATTTAGGGTTTAAGTAAATTTCTGGAAACACGAACATGCATAAATTTCGTAAGAGCGATGAAACAAAGAAGAATTTTATTAATTTACTAACATAAGTATTCAACTGCCTGACGAAGCTGGAAAAGTTATTGTGCTTAAAATACTTGGGCAAAATATCCCTGGAAAACTCCGGCACATTCCATACGACGAAACTGTTATTACTCTTACTCCACGACACAACAGAGTCCGTCGACCGATCATCCACCATGTCATACGTTTTGCTCAGAAAAGGCGGAAGCGGATGAACTCCTTCCATAGTTTTTTCGCCGTCCGGCGACATTCTGACGGTTGCTCTGTTTATTCACCTGGTATACACAGATAGAGATACGAAGAAGCAGAAGTTACACGAGGCACTACAAAATGGTTTGTAGGTCTCGCGATTCGAGGAGATGGTGAGAGAGAAAATTTGTGTGGAAAAAAAAGAGATAAAGAGAAAGTAGCAGAGTGCAGACTGAATTACTCAAAGAATAAATGCGCCCACCCCTTTTGTTCCCATTTACCTGTCAACCATTTTTTTGGTTTATTAATTCGAATAAGCGCCGACTTGGCTTATTTTAGAGCTTCAAAATCGAATTCAAAAAAGAAAAATTGATGAGTATTAATTTAGTGATTTTGGTAATGGTTTAAAAATAATCAAGTTTTAATAGTTTGAGGTTTTACTTTAATGAATTAATTAATAATTATTTAGTAAATTATTAAATTATATTTATATTATTCGATATATAAAATTTTAATCGATAAATCAATAGTCTAATTTAATTTGAGAAAGGTTCTTTACTAAAGATTTTCTTATATTTAAAACTCGAAATTGAGAGGTCAATCAAATTATCCACTTCACTATGTCCTTTGATGATTACATATCAACCATTGGTTGTTCTAAAAGTGAAAAGATACGTAAATAAAGTTTAAATAGTAATTAAAATTAAACTAATATGATTAAAAAAAACTAAAGAGTTACAATAAAATAAAACTAATCTGATCCTCTCCTTATGAATTACAGTTTTTAAAGAACTTATTTTTTACTAACTAAATAGGAGTAAGGGAATACTATTATATTAGAGATTTTGTCGATTTGGTTTTAGAGGTAATGTAGGGATTCGTGAGACAAGTTCGTAGTAATATCAAAATGAATACATAATTACTTGTTAAATGTGGGAATATTGTATTAAAAGTTATTATCACATAGTGTATATTGTATAATTTGAAAATAAGTGTTTTCTTCTTTTTGAATTTTTTTTTATTAAGAGGGTTAGCTTTGGAAATTAGTTATTTAATTTGTTCATGGCTAATATCCTTACTTTTTCTTAATAGTCTATTATGCATAAATAACACGTAAATTTGATATAACTCATGTATTTACAAAAGAGAGAAGGTTCCTAGACATTAATTATTTTATATATATAAATGCAAAATCTTATGGGGATAATGTACCTCTCTAGCTAACCAGCCAAACCATAAATGAAAGAGGAAGTAGGAGGTAATATGATAGAGCGGCTAGAGGTGTTAAAAATTATTTTCATATTAAAATAGGTTTAAAACCATATGAAATAATTGTGATCCGTTATAAAATATTGTAGACATTGAAAAATTTTAGGACTTAGTAATACGTTTTCAATTCTAGTTGGGATACTACATGTATTGATTCCAGTTAGAATTCTTAGAGGCTATATAAAACTTATTTTCTAGCTTATGCCTATATAAAGGGTATTATATTCTCTTAAAAAAGCATCTCGAATATTCGCATCTTGAATATTCCACAAATTCATGGAATATTTATAAGAAAATCAAATTCAAATCATACTAGTTCGAGAAATATGCCACAAATGACCCTCAAATCATGAATATATATCTTATCGAATCATGAATATATATCTTATGAGAGAAGAATTAAGAAGGAACAAAATTGTCTTGATCAATAAATTATATTTCTTCATATTTTATTTATGATTACATTTTATTTTTCTGTCACTTCAAAAATTTGTTGAAAAACAAAAATTATACATTGAGAAAGATAAAAAGATTACTAACTTCACCTAAACATTACAACATGTATATTTATCATTTATAGTTAGCTGAGTATTGAGAAATTGCTTACACGACTTTAAAATCATTCTGATTAAGTCAAGAAAGTGGTACTTCCTTTCATGGACATTATTCCTCCACGGATAGAAGTGGACAAAGAAGGATGTTTGGAAAAATTGCGGTAAGCTAGATAGCAGTCATTTATTCTAAATTCTTATTATAAGTATTAATTATTTATATATTTTTGACGTATTTTTTAAATTTTATTTTATTTATTAAGATAATGAGATAATATGAATGAAATGAAAATTCATATATTCGACTCTAACTTGTTTGAAATTGAGGCATAATTATTGTTATATCCACCCTATATATACATACACGTCTTTCTTCCCCCACATGCTTGTAAAGCTTATTGAACATGATGACATAGAACTTCATCCTTCAAGATCAAGTATTGAAGATTGTTGGAAGTCAACAGCGCAACAGAAGGTCACATATATGCAGAAATTTTGTTTATATAGGAGAATGCAATTAAGGAAATGGAGATCTTACTCTTATGAACGATTTTAGAACTTGTTAGTATTTTTCATTGTACCAAAAAGTAACAAGGAATGCTCATTCAATGGTATGAACATGTACATAAGGAATATGAAATTTTTCTATACATGTACTCAATTTTTCTTAATAATGTGCAGCAACAAGAAGCCAACTGATTGAGTGAAGTTGACAAAGAGGTACCCAAGTTCTTCACATCTTTAGACTTGGTGAGGGAGAACGAACCTCATAGAGTATGCTTGGTGTACTCAATTAATAAATTGCAACATCAGCTGTGATGCAGAAACATCAACTTCCTTAAACATCTCTGCCAACAAGAACCAACGAGTAACGCTAGCGCAGACACTAAGTTACCGTAGCACTTTGTATAACAAGTGCAGTACTTCAGATAACACTGTTTGTCACAATTGTAACAAGTACATTGTCCCAAAATATTGCAAGTCCCCGACCATTGAACCACCAAGCCCCATAATGTATTGACTAGTTATGTGAGTAAGGGGTGCAAGCAGGGATGTCTAGGCACAAATGCAACCTTAGAAGGTGGTCCACTTAATGACAACGGCTAGGATTAAGATGTACCTAAGCTTTGTACATTGTAGATCTGGATATTTAAGCCCGGTGGGTAAGTGATAAGGTTTGTGGCACCTTAAACAATTGGTATGGTCTAACGTTCAGTTTCTCACACCAGAATAATTAACTCCTGATGTTAACTGTTAGTGTGATCTAAGTGAACCATAAATCGCAACCCAATCTAGAAACAATGCCACCAACCCCAGGACACACCAAATTTTCTAGCCCTCCACACCATCCTCTACTGAGAGTAATCACACCAGCTTCGACTGTGGAAACCATTTATAGCATTTTGCATATGGAATTGCATTAAGAAGCATGAAAAGTAAAACAAAACAAATGTATCTTAGAAGACTACAAAATACTAATTCTACGATTGCTTGAACAAATTACCCACAAAGGCAACCAAAATATTGAAGGAATTAACAAGAAAAATGGCTCAAGCAATCACAATATTGAACATGTATTGAAAAACACCAATTCCTCAAAATTTAAAACTTCATTCAACATAACAGTTGAAACTTTGAAGTATTATCATCCGGTTCCAAATTATTCCATATCTCATTTACTAAACTTAAGAAAAAACGAGAACGAAAGAGAAGCATCAATTGCCCCAAAAGTCAGTAGACTTCACCTTACAATTTTACGAAATTAGCGCAGTTAGCCTCTTTTGACTCACATCTACCTCAAGATGCAGGTTTATTACTTCAGCATCATCTGCAGCTGAGCTGTTTCCATTTTCTGGAAAATTTGTTACCTGCCATTGAAATAAAAGAGTAAAAGGCTAACTGTATAACCACTACACTGGCCTATAATGATCATCAGAAGCCTAACGAGACTCGTTGTTTAGCTTCTCGCGTGCAATATCTAGGAAAAATGCAGTCATCATAGTCTCATAGTTTGGCATTTTAGCATAGCCAGGGAAATAATTGATATCAATAACAAGATATCGATTCCCAACTTTTTCATCTCTAATCATATCAAAGTTAAAGAGATGCAACTTCAAAGCATCCCTCAACTGATTAGCCACATCTATCACAAATCTCGATGGAGGCATCACCGCCTTCTCAATCAGTTCAGCAAAACTATCATCATTCTGATCTTGAGCAGTCAAATTAGATATCTGGGAAAACGATATCAAATTCTCTAACATCCCCAATTTCTCCTCCGGAATATCAGGCAATGACCTCCTTTTCACACATTTCACATGTTCCCCAGCTACATAAACCTTGAAAATAACTCCTCCGTGATTCACAAATTCCTGTAAAACAATTGGGGGTTTCAGCCCTTCTAACCCTTCCGGCTTCAAAACCAAAGACATTTGATGAGAATCAGCAGAACCATTCGCAATCAACGGCTTAGCAATGACAGGGAAATGTAACCCTTGACTAGTAATAGCGTCTAAAAGGGATTCCGAATTTTCTCCAACGAAAATCTGAATAGGGATCCCGATAGTTTCGTTATCTCCGGCGATTTTCAATTCGTTAACGACTTCGAGCATTGTGAGCCGATTGTGAAGCTTTTCAATGGCGTCGATTGGATCTACTATAATGGCGGTTGGGTTCTGAAGCGCGAATTCTTCTAACTGTTTCCTCCATTCTGGACCATATAGCTTGTGGAATATACAATCAAAAGGACCTTGTTCGATTAATGGTTTGTCAAGATCGATTTGGACTAGATCAATGCCATTTTCTTGGGCATGCTTGATGAGTGAATCTTGAATAAAGCTTGACACTTTCTTCGATGCAAGTACGTAACCAAAGCGAAATCGTCTTTCAGGCATAGCTGTTTATCGAATTGAATTGAGAGATAAAAAACAAGAAAATGTTGAAGAGGGGATTTTGATTTTGACTTTTAATTTTGGATGGCAGTTTGATAAAAGAGATTCGTTTTACTAGTGTTTCTGGGGAGCAAAAATTAGAGCGTGACACGTGGCAGGTGGGATATTCCAGGACTTTGAAAGTCGAGCTGCACGTGGCATTTAGTTTGATTCATATGACACAAATTCCTAGTCCTCCACCGCCCCCCAAAATTGATTGGACACCAATTCTTTAATTAGAAAGGGTATCTTAGTCCGTACATTATTGTTTTTTTTATTTTTCTTTAGTTCGTTAGAAAAAATATCTCTATTTTATTTATTAACATTTAGTTTTAATTTTTTAGATGATATATTGAAAATTATAAGATTAAAAAATGATTTAGTATATTTGAGTTATTTTTAATTTAGATATTAAATTATTTTTTAAGTTTTCGTTTTCAAATTATGTGTCAAGTTAAAATAAGATAAATAAATTTATAAGCTTATTGTACTGAAGATTTGTATTTCAAAGTGAAAATTAGTGGATACTTGCTCATAATATTACCTCACTATAATAATATCTCCGTCTATTTTTAATTGTTATAGTTTCCTTTTTAGAGTCAAACTATAAAAAAATTTAACTAAATTTTATGATTATTTTTTCACTATATTGATATGCAAAAAATCACAATTTATAGTGTTTTTTGTATAGTTTTTGAATACCTAAATTTTTTATTTAAAATATCGAATTAATGTAATCTAATTTAACTTTGAAAATTAGTCAAATTGACTTTTAAAAAGTGTAACATGACAAATAAAAGTATTGGACGGAAGGAGTAACTGAGAGAATCTTGTAGGGAGTGTCATCTCCAAAATGGGCCATGTAGTATGTAATTCTAATTTAGTCTGAACTCCAATAAGAACACCGAACATAGGGTGGAAGACCAAAAAAATATAACCTCACCAATTTAACTGAGATAAATGTTGAAAGCATGCGCAATTTAGAAACCAAATATAATAGACAAACAAAGCTGAAAGAAATGGTGGGGAAAATATTAAGGATATTCCTAACATGACAATTTGTAATTGAGAACCAAATCCCTCCAAATACTAAGAACAGAAAACTAAAGATAGTGCAACTATTTTTTTCTTATGTAATTAAGCCCCTATTTGAAAATATAAACAAAAAAAAAAAGAAAACAGTTGATAAACTGATCAATTACTTCTGGCTGCTGGTGTTTTTCTTCTTCAGTAGACTTCCAAATTTATGAAACAAAGGTTTTTTCTTCTTCTGATTTTGCTGCTTATTAGGAGATGTGCCACCATTCTCAGAGAACTCTGATTTTTCTTCTTGTTCTGCCTCTCTTTCCCACATTTTATGCTCATCTTTTCCCAAATCATCATCATCTTTCTTTGCTTTACTCTCAAGTTCATTTAGTTTTCCATTTGAATTATCGATAACTTTAGAGGCCTTAAGATCATCTTCATCATGTGAGGTGATTTTGACTTGATCAGGCTTTTTATCAACAGGTTGTTCAGATTGATTAGGTGGAAGTTCCATCTTAGGCTTCTCTATTTGATCAGAGAATTTCACTACTTTTGGGAGCATGTTGTAGCTTTTTTCGCTATCAGAAAGCTCTACACTTACTTCAGGTTCATTTTTGGCTAATGATTCTTCAAGCAACATTGACAATTCATCAACTTTCTTCAATGATGCAGCTTCTCTACTTCGAAGCTCCTCATTTTCGCTAACAATAATCTGCACTTCATTTTCTTTGTCAGCTAAACGTTCCTTCAATCTTATGCTCTCATCTTTTGCTTCACCAAGGACCTCTTTTAAAAAAGTCACCTCAGATTCAGATTTCCTTAGGGAATTCTTCAAATAAGCTTCTTCGTCTTTTTTGGCAGAAGCTTGATCCTCGGCATCTTTTAGCAGATTTACTAACCGGTTGATTTCTTTTTCCATTGATGAATTTTCTTCTTCAGTTTTATTCATGCAACTCATCAGATGAAGCTCCTTTTCCTCCCACTCAGCCTTCCATTTCTCTAGCCCGTTTTTGGATTGTTCAATGGAATTGGTAAGAACATCAAGTTTCTCTTTTGCTTCGTCAAGCATGCTTTCGTACTTTTCCTCTTTTGCTTTCAATTCCAACTTCAAATCTTCAAGTTGTGTTTCATAATGTTCATGTTGATCAGTTTGGTTAGACAACAACCTCTCTTTGGCTTCTCTTGCTTCTGAAGAAACCTCATGCAAAGCTGATGCCAAACTTTCCATTGCCTTCTTACTTTTTTCTTCATCCTCCCTGGAGCTTTCCAAATCATTTACAAGTCTTTTTTTTTCTTCTAACAGTATTTGAACGCTGGCTGCTGCTAGCTTTCCATTCTCTAAAGCCTGAATCTTCTCCTCCTTCACTGTTTCAAGATCACACATAAGAGAATCCACCTTCTTTCTCAACTCAGACACCTCTTCCCTAGCCATTTGAGCATGATGTTCTGATTCCTCAAGATCGCCTTTCTGCCTCGCCATTGACATCTCCAGTATGCGCACCTTCTCCTTGAGATATGCAATCTCACATTCTGCATCATGCACCAGATCATTGCTTGCTTCCAGTTGTTTCATGACCGACTCAAGGGTTGCTGATGCAGATCTCTCTAAATGGTGTGCTTCCTCAGTCTGAGCATCTTGTTCTTTGACCTTCTTCTTCCATTCCTCCAATACATTATGAGCGTAGGATTCAGCCATCTTAGCAGCCTCCAAATTGGCATTAAGTTGTTTCACAATAGCTTCTTTTTCCACCAATTGAGCTTCATAACTTTTTGCTTTCTCGAGTTCTTCTTTCAGTGTTTCTATCTCAAGTTTCAGGTCTTCCACCAGCTTATTCTTCTCATTAACCTCCGTTTCATTCCAAGAAATCCTGGAATCAAGCAAAGATTTCAATCTCACTAACTCAGCTGAGAGGATTTCCACCTTCTGTGCATGAGTTTCAGCAATTTTTGCGGCATCCTCAGCATTGCTAAGTGCCTTATTTTTGACCTCACAAGCCACGGCCAATTCGCGCTTTACACGTTGAAGTTCCTGTGTAGCAGAGAGGAGAGAAGCCACATCCACAGCATGTTGGTTCCTCACAGCTTCGACTTCATTCAGCCATTCCTCTTCTTTCTTTTGAGCAGCTTCAATCCCCACCTGTTCCATCTCAACAGCACGAAACGTTTCAATTTCAGAGTTCTCTTCAGCTTGCTTTCGAGCTACCAAAGCTTCTCTCAGCTTCTCATTTGCTTCCTCAGACAATTTCTGAGCTTCCTTCACTTCTTCAAGAGCTTGCACTTTTTCCTTTTCAGCCAAAGCCAACATCTCCTTGGCCTTCTTAAGATCTTCTCGAGCAACATTTAATTCAGATTGCAGTTCTGATGGCTTCAGGATCCGCGTTGGCTTTTTCTGATAAGTTTAAAATCAAACGAGTAATGTAAATAATAATGCATAAGTTATAGAAGACAAAAAAAAAAAAAACGTTTCATCGAGACACTAATGAAGAACTTTCTCTATTTTGATGAAAACTAGTTTTTCCTGCATCCACATAGTAATCCAACAGACATTCAGAATCTGAACCTTATTCGACGTAATGTCATAGCATGATCAAGGCAATGCAACTCAATTTACATCACCTTACACACATAACATCAAATGGATTTTGAGAAACTCACATCAGGTAGAGTACTGATCTTAGAGGTCCGTCGTTCCACCGAAGGCTTAGAAGTTATAGCAGATCTAACAGTCTTATCAACTGAACGGTGCAAATTCTGCAGTGAAGAGGGCGAATCAGCATCAGATTTAGCTATTCCCCTGCTCACTCTACTGATCCGCGGAGTTACTGGTGTCGAATTACTAGGAGTTCCACTTGATGTTGATCTGGTGCAAGTTCAAATACACCACAATTAGATAAACCTGATACTCCAAGCAATTCTAACAAAGCAAAATCACAAGATCAACCCCATCCCCCACCCCCAACTCCACAGCATCCAATTAGTAATTTGCAAAGGAAATTAGAACAATCCATGCCAAAGTTGGAAACTTTTTATCAAAATGTAGTATCCAACTTATCTTTTTCTCCTTATTTACTGTTTTCTTTTCACTTTTGGGCAACATTACCAATCATGAAGTAGATGCATCAGAAAACTTTGCCAGATTGAGTGAAATTTTAGATCCTTAGATCAAACCAGATACCATAACAAGGCAACATTCAAATACAAGATGCTTAAAATCATAGACAAGGGAATTTTTTTTAAAAAAAATTACTTTCCAAGAAAGAGGGCCAAAAAAAAAAACGGTTACAGACATGTTAAAATTGTAAAGACAACTCTCAATTCAGATCCATAAGCACTTACTTGATTTTAGTAGACATTTTGGCTGTTGAAGAGAAACAAGAATACTACTTTATCAACACAAAGGAAGATTTGCTGCTAAATTTGCTGACATTTGTCTTCATAACAAGGAGAAAAATGCAAGACAGAGATAAACAAATAGATTTGTGAAATTATATCAAGAATGTTACTTTTAGCACTGATGGGATAAAGGGAAAAAATTTACAGAGAAAAAAAAGATCATTTGGGTTGGTGATCAGCCATACTAGAGCAGTTATACTAATTTATTTATTTTCATATATCAGTTTCAGCTTTTGAATTGGGAGGAGGAATTTACAAGGCTACCCTTCCTGTTTTTAGAAAAGAGGTATGTTTGCTTTAGCTACAGGGGTAGTAGTAGTAATAACTTCTTCCCTTTGTTTCAATTTATGTAACACATTTCGAATTTCGAAATTCAAATAAGTCTTTTGAATTGTCCGTTATTGTGATTTTAGTACATTTTACTTAGTTTATAAATATATAAATTTCATTTTAAAACATTTAAAGATTTGATGAGCAATTTTTTTTGTCTTGAAAAATGAAATGTGTCGTATAAATTGGAAATGATTATTTTTTTTTTAGAAACAATGGGAGTATTATCTATCTACTTCTTTTTGCTTTTTGCAGGTGATAAAAGATGAAGAATGGGTCAGGCAGGTTTGGTGTTGTTTTCAAATGGTCTATTTCTGTAATGCTTACTTTTCTTTTACAGAAAGGAAAAGGATAGTCTTATACAGAATTAACCAACTTTATTAAGTAATCAATAATCATACACCCTCTTCAATATTTTTGTTAACTACTATTGACATTCTTTAAGTTTAAATTGATATAAGTACGTTTGATATGATGGGACCTTGTTCTTGTCCCTACAACAAAGCACATAAAGAGTCCTTCCGGATTAGTTGATTAAAAGCAGTTGATAAATATATTTTGAATGTGAAAGTTAAATTTATAAATAAAAATAATTATATATTTAAATATAAGATTAAAATTAATATGGTTTACTTCATTCTAAAAAAAAAAAAAGATATTAAAATTAATAATAAGCAAAAGTGAACCCAATCTTTAATGTAGCGAGGACAATATTATCTTTAACACAACCACGCCATTTAATTACTAGACTAGATACAATTTTTTGGCGTGCAAGTCCAACAAATCTAATAAGGTGCGATGACACGTGCAAATCAAGATCAAAAATCCTATATATAGAAAAATAAAGAGAATTTGAGATACTAGAATTAATAAAAAACATTTGAGTCAAAAAGGTAAATAGAAAAATAAAAATTCAATTCATACTTTTTTTTCACGGTAGATTTTAGGGATAAGGGTCTGAAAAATACCCCAACTTTGGTCGATTTACTATTCCGATACTAAACTTTCATGAGGACCTATTACCTCCCTAGACTATTTAATACCGTATTTTTTACCCCCTGAACTATTTAATGGTGTATTTTAAAGGTATATATGTGCTCACGTGGACACATTACTATTTATAATTTTGCATTATTTTTTATGTCCACGTGGGCAAATATATATGTTTAAAATACGGTATTAAATAGTCTAGGGAGGTAATAGGTCCTCATGAAAGTTTAGTATCGCAACAGCAAATCCGACCAAAGTTGAGGTATTTTTCAGACCATTATCCATAGATTTTATGTTACTAAAGTAATTATAATATATATGTTTGTACGGGACATAAGTGCAACAATCAACATACATGTGGGACACTAATAATTTTTATCTAATAAGAGTCCGGAATATAAGATCTACCTTCTTATTAACGTGTGTGTTTTATGAAATTCACATTTAATTCAACAGTATTCATGTTATCTTATTTAAAAATTTTCTATTTTACAATTGCTTCTCTTTATTGTTCATCTCGTACACTTGATTTCTCCTTCAATCGTGTCCTCTAACTCACCTCTTTCGACCTAATAAACAGCTCACCTCTTCCGATCAAATAAACAACTCACCTCCAATCTCCCCCTCTCTATGACGTCAACTTCCCCTCTCTTTGCATGGATTCAATTAATAGGAGCCCTTAAAATTTTCGTAATTCGGGTGAATTTTTTTTTTTGGTCAACCCCTCAAAACTTTCTAAAGTTTATGGAGTAAATAAATTCATATTTACTTTCAATTTTTTCAACTTGCATTTTTCCACTTTAGATTTCATGTTACTTGTTACATTTCAATTTTAATATAATCACGATATATATACTATTTGCATGGAGCACACATATAACGCATGTGTCAAACACTAGTACTAGGGGTATTCACAAATCAGTTTGGATCGGTTATTGGTCAAAACCAAAATCAAACCAACTTAATCGGTTTTAAAATTATCAAAATCAAACCAAATATAATATACATTTATCAATTTGGTGGTTATAGGTTTCGGTTTGGTTTGGGTATTCGGTTATTAACCATACACAATAATAAAAGAAATAGTTCATTCATAATGTGAAAAAAAGTGACAACAATTAGAATGACTGAAATTACTGAACTTTCGATCATTGAAGTTACTATGAATAAAGTTTTAAAATTCACTATATTGGCCTAGAAGGACGAGGCAGTAACATTTTCAGTTCCACAAAGAATTGTCATAGACACTCATATATATGAAATCAATAAGATAAATATTTTCACATTGGGAATTTTTGCTTTCAATAAGTAAATTATAAAGAAAATTTAATGAAAACATATATAAGATCTTTAAAATTGTTTATAAAAACAATATATTAAATATGCATATTAATAAAATATATGTATATAATTCATCATTTTGGTTCGGTTATTTCTTCAATTTTTTTGAATAAAATCATAACTAAACCAAATACTATCGGTTTTCAAAAATCTAAAACCAAACCAAACCAGACCCATAAAATCGGTTGATTTTATCGATTTGGTTCAATTTTTTAGTTTGAATCGATTTTTATCCAAATCGTGAATACCCCTGACTAGTACTATTTAATAAAAGGGAATAGCTAACACCTCTTTGTCGACGCGTATGCTTTTTAGAATTCACATTCAGTTTGAGGTTATTCCTGTCATTTTATTTTAAAGTTTTCCACTTTACAATTGTTTCTCTGTATTATTCGACAATTACACTTGATTTCTCCATCAAGTTTATCCTCTTCGATAAAAAAATAACTCACCTATAAACATCTTCCTCTCTGAGACGTCTCTACTCTCAGGTGAGCGTACTATTAGTGTTTTTCTCTAACAATTTGTTTCG
Source organism: Solanum stenotomum (assembly GCF_019186545.1). Lineage (NCBI taxonomy): Eukaryota > Viridiplantae > Streptophyta > Magnoliopsida > Solanales > Solanaceae > Solanum > Solanum stenotomum. The sequence continues at coordinate 5,762,412 of NC_064289.1, forward strand.
CCATTATTTAAGTTTTTCAGCTGTTTTAATTTTGATAGTTTTAAATTATAGAAAATAATTATAACTATAATACTTATTGTGTAATTTTTACTTGTTTTTTTTTTTTTTTACAAAGAAAAATAATAATCAAAATTTGAGGTTTATTTAGTGTGAATTCAATTAATGGGAGCCCTAAAGGAAATTAGAGTAAATAAATAAATCCCTATTTAAGACAATCTATCTTCTTACCGGAAGTTGTCCGATTTACAGTGGCATTTGCTATTTTTGCGGAGATAGGGTCCGATGAATTGACGACACACCACCACCGCTCCTCCCGTTTTCTTCCATTTTCGTCAATCAAGCATCGTAACCCCATAATCTGATCTCTGTTAACTCCAATTTTTAGTCGTGAGATTCTGTTTCCTTTATGTGAGTTAACTTTAATCAACTGTTTCTACACTTACTAATCTTGAATTCCCTAATTTCTGTACTCTTTCCTTTTCTGTAGCTGTTGTTTTTCCATCTGGGTTTGTTGGGTTTTCTTTCTTTTCTTCTGTTAGTAACTAATGAGACCTAGGGTTTTTGAAGTGCATTGTGTTCGAGCAAGAGATGGTCAATCTTGTTTGATTACTTGTTGTACTAGACTTTTTGAATTAGGGAATGGTTGTACCCGCTAAAGGAAAATTTTTGGTTTTTCTGTAACAATCAAGTGAAAAAGGTAGGATTTTTAGCTTCCAATTCCTTATTTTCAAGAGGAAGGTTTCTTATTTCTTTTTCCTTTATGGACAATAAGTGTGTTGGGATTTTTGTGTTGGTTTGAGGTTCCTGCTTTCTCATTCTTTTGAGGTATAGCTGTCAGTGTGTAATCTTTTTGCTCATGGTTTGAGCTTTCTTGTTTTGTATGTCATATTACTCTATTTTATCAGTTTTGGGAATTGAACATTTTGGGTAGTCAGATCTGCTGTTTATATGGATTTTACGGGTGAAGCTGGTTTTGCTGGAGGGAATGTGATCCCAGATTCCACAGCCGGGGGTGGTGGTTATGACAGTTGGGGTCCTAATTATTCTGACCAGGCAGTTTGGGCTACTGAGGATGATTATAAAGCCTGGAACACTGGTCCTTTTTGTGAAACCCCTTCCAATTCCAGTCAGGATGGTAGGCATTCACAAAACCGGTCGGGGAGTGAGCCTCCTAACAAGAAGTCAAGGAATGTGCAGGACTCAGATGCTCGCATTATAGTCACCAGTAGTTCTAAAGCAATCGGAAAGATGTTCTTTAAAACTAAATTGTGTTGTAAGTTCCGTGCTGGTGTCTGCCCCTATGTTACTAATTGTAACTTTGCTCATGGAATAGAGGAGCTTCGCAAACCACCTCCTAATTGGCAAGAGATAGTAGCTGCACATGAAAATGAGCGGGGAGTAATGGTGGAACTGAGAGAAGAACACCAGATACCAATATTGAGCTCTCCTGATTTACGTGGGGAGTCTCAAAGGTCCGCTAAAGGGAGGCACTGCAAGAAGTTCTACACTGAAGAGGGATGTCCTTATGGAGATAGTTGCACTTTCCTTCATGATGAACAATCACGGTCTAGAGAGAGTGTTGCAATAAGTGTGACTCCTACTGTTGGTGGATTTGGAAATAATGCTACTGGAGCAACCCAAAAGCCTTCAAACTGGAAGACAAGAATTTGTAATAAGTGGGAGACTACTGGTTATTGCCCGTTTGGCAGCAAGTGTCATTTTGCTCATGGTGTGGCAGGTATGGATATAACTTTTTGCTTATTTCTGGTGTAGTGAGATAGGATATCAATGTATACACTGAGATTGCTGAAGATCCATGATTTATGATTGATTTGGCTTGCTGCAATTGTTGATCTGCTTGGTTAAATTTTGTTTAGGGGAAAATGCAAGTGGATAAAGTGTATTAAGGCCCATCTTTTCTGGTGGACAGCAGCTTATCTTATCATCTATCAATGTTTATGATGAGATTGCTTAATATTGATGATTTATATTGATTTTTGGCTTGCTGGAATGCTATGTGAAAATGCATGTTGATGAGTGTATTTAGGTTCCTTTTATCTTTTGTGTTGGACAGAGACTTGCCTTGTCATCTTGAATGTGTAAACTTGAAATTAGACAAGCTGAAAATACCAGTAAAGAGACTGAAGTTTCTTTCTATATAGGATCACTTCAATACTTATGAAAGTATTATCTGGGAAAGTTCTCAACTAGTCTGCTTAAAACTATACTCACTCTCGTCATTATCCTTCTCTTTATTGATAACTCTATATATGAGATTATCTGTTGAATGACATCAGATACCAAACTCATTACATTTTTTATATGTATGGTTAGAATATTAGGTGAATATGTCTGACTTTACATAGATGAGGCTTTAAATACTTGTGCCAAGGGATAAAATACGACTTCACAACTATTAGGGTATGCTCTTTATTTTGATTATAACTTTTGGTGTACCCCTGTGTATACAGATAATCCATATCTTTTTTAAGTCTCTTTACTTTTTGTTATACAGTATACTTCTTCTCCACAATATCAATAAATTATTACTCCATCGCTGCAATTTATGTGTCTTACACTCTTACTTTCCTTTTTAATTTGTTTTGAAAAGAATGACACTTTCTATATCTGGTAACTCTTTAATTCTAACATCTCACATTTCTTGTTTAAGATCACAAGATTCAAAGAACATTTCAGTACATTATACACATCTTTAGTTTAAGACCACAAGATTCAAAAGTCTCCCTTGTTTTCTAAACTTCGTACCCAGTCAAACCAAGATACATAAAAAAACAGAATGTGTACTTTATCGAAGAAAAAAGAAGAAGGAACTATTGGGTTAACAATAACATGTGCCTATCCAAAAACAAGATAAAATGTTTTGCAACTCCAAATGGCATGTAATATTCAATATTCCGTGTTGATGCTATTCATTGGCATCATATAGGTATTTAGGATGAAGTTGAATTTCTTTCCGTTTGTATAAGTTGGAGGAAACTGAGAGAAAGGAGTGCCTTTTAGGGTTAGCTCAATTGGCAAAGGTTGAGGGACTTGTGTCTTAGGTCACAAGTTCGATCCCTGCGTCAAGGAAACTAAGTCTAGTATATTTAAGTGAAGAAGAGTAGAGAGGTGGCCCCATCATTACTGAGTTTCAGAAGCTGCGGGTGGCTCCAGATAGATTTATTAGTCATCCAAAAAATTGAGAGGAAGTAGTTTATAACCTAGTGGAAAGTGCTTTCCACCTCCAACCGCGATGTTGGACTCGAGTTGCAGGAGCAAAGTGGAAAAAAGTCATTGTTTGGCTCCTGGTAGGTGAGGTGGGCTTTGTTATATCCAACAAAACAGAAAAGGGGAAGACCAAGGAATTGAATTTCTGAATCTTGTTATTTGGTTGATGAGCCAATGCAACGACTATGAAATGAAGATTTTAAAGAACTAAGGTCATTAGAAGGCTTGAGCCGGTTGATTGAAAGTTTGCGCAGTCACAAGACCTTGGATGTGGAAGAATCTAATAATTTCAGCAGAGACTGGGGAACATCCTAGAGATTAGTTGGAGAGCATGTTAAGTAATAAGGATTACAGTTTTCCAGGTAATGGTTAGATATTTAATTATTTTTGAAAGGAAGAAGAAGACAAAAATTTACTGGAACTTGGTGGTATACGTTTTATTTCAATACCTTCATGTGCAATAGGAAGAGCCTCTTAGGTATCAACTTCATAAATTTCACTAAATGCGGACATAATCATGGCAATGGTTTTGCTACTAAGAGAACCTTAAGTATCAGGGAAGCAGTTGAATGTTGACTAAAATTTGGTACTCTTGGAGCTGTCTGGTTTTGCGGAAAAGAGTGCCTGCATGATCGTTAAGGGTAAAGATAATCTGCGTGATTGTAAGACCTATATGCTAAGACTCTTAAATGTGCAATTGTTTGGTCATCTTTCAGTTAATTGTTCAGAGGTCTTCTGTGTTAGCTATAGCTGTCTTGTTTCATTTGACCAGACTACAAAATTTTGTTGGATGTTTCCGTTTGATCCTGTGCAAACTACTAACTTGTGTTATTTTGTGGCAGAATTGAACAAGTTTGGTGGAGGACCTGCGGAAACAGATGGCAAAGATTATGTCTCTGTTCCTCCAGAATTAAAGCAGGGCGGGGTTCCATCAAGAGCAACAGAAAGTACATTGCCTTCAACCATTCCAGCACTCCACACAGATGTTTATCATCTGGGGCAGGGTGTTCAGGTACAAAGGCCAACTGGCATAGCTGATAGGCCTGGCCAAAGGTTCTTTAAAAAATGGAAAGGCCCGGATAAGATTAGTAAAATATATGGCGACTGGATTGATGACATCGAATGAAGGAGTTGTCCTAATTAACTACTGATCTGTTTAGCAAGACACTAAATAGCCAAGGTTTGCTTTCAGCCTTGCATCCAAAGGAATTTTACCTAGTGTTTTTTCGCCCCTCTGAATCTTGTTGTATTAGAGCTACAAACTAGATAGCTGCTAGGCAGTCAATGCTTAATCACTTTTCTGTATTATTAGCAACTTTTTTGTAAGAATGATGATTGGCTAAAATCTCTATACTTGAGCCTTTGTCTTGCATGGAGATTTTCAATGTGCCATAGTCCATAGAACCCTGTAAAATGCAAAGTGCAAACTATAGGTTCTTTTTTTTGGGTAACCATAATGTCTCAGTCGGCTTCCTCTCACTAGCACAGGCATTGCATGTGATTTAAGTGTCATTGCTGTCATGGGTTTTATCTTCAAGAACACCAACTCAATATTTTCAAGGAACTTATAACCTTTTTGGCCAAGCTTTTGGAAGGCCAAAAGTGTGAATTTAAAAAAGTAAGGTGTTTGATCAAGCTTTTAGGAGAAAATAAATGTAGTTTTTTTCCAAAATCACTTTTCAGAAAAATGTACTTAGAAGCACTTTGAAAAAGTTTGGTTGAATGCTAATTGTCTTGCAAAAGTATTTTCAAAATCTATCGATTAAACACAAATTGCTTCTCACCAAAAGTAGCACTCTTCAAGATACGTTGATTTTAGAAGCTTCATCAAACAAACTACAGCTTTTATCAAGTGGCAATTCATACCAAAAGCTCACAGAACTAACTCCATCCCTTTTATATACTAGTAAAAAAGTAATAACACAATTTGTATTTGAACTTCTGACTTGTTATACCCGATTTCACTTCCCAGACAGCTTTTTAATCTATTAAGAGTTCAAATTTCAACTTTGTTGTGCTACTTTCTTTACTACAGGAAATAAATTTGACAATATTATTTTAAATATTTTCTTCTACTACCACTAAAATTGTATACAAAGTCAGATTAACATTTTAGGAACTGTGTTTTTCATCAAGATACATCATATAAAATGGACATTATCACATGAAGTGTATGAAATAAGTCAACACAAAGAACATATATACAGTATTTGCATTTACCTACCTACTATCTCAATAAACACAGATACATCCTAAAATATGTGATGCACAAAAATCTTCACTACATCTTTCTGACTCTTCTCGGATGAATTTGGAGGCTTGGGACGGGTGGATGGTGAAGAATGTCCCATTGATCTTCATCTGTTCTCCTCATCAAGAAATTAAAATAGGAGATGCAGGTTCCCTTACACTCTATGTACAGTTCATTTGTAGTTTGGTCTCAACGATCATACTCAATGTTTAACCAACATTGCATCTAATTGCTTTTTCCTGGCAGCATGTTTTAATTTCTCAAGTGCAACTAATCCAACCTGCCTCACTCTTTCTCTGGACAAACCTATCCTGTAAAGAAAGAAAAAGTAAATTTAGAGCAACGGTTCAACAAAATAAGAAACTTCATAGCAATAAATTTTTCAAACCTAGTTCAAATTGTTGTGAATTTAAACATGTATAGTTTCTTTATCTTTAGCTAACTACATTAAAGAGTCAATTTTACTAGGGCTCTTACCTTCTACTAATATCCTCCCAGGTAAGGCACTCATTGTCCAGACCATAGTACAGTCGGACAATATCTCTCTCGCGTTCCCTAAGCGTTGAAGAAATGAGGTTGTTTACTTCATCCTGCAAAACAGATAAAGTCAGTCATGATTTCTGCACTCTCTAAGACATTTCAGGTTAATGTCTTGATAAATAAGATGAGAAGAAAAGAAAAATGTAAAGTAGAAGGAGGCACCCCAGAGAACATCCCTTCCTGGGAAACATAGGTAGGGAGAAGCATGATTGATATCACAGGTATCCTCAGACCCAAATTTGGGGTGTTATCATTACTACCAATCTGTTTACATACATCCCAAGTGAAAATAGGAGGTAGACCTAATCATAGGGAAGAACTGTCTAAAAAGACCTAGAGTCTCTTGGAATACATGCAAACTCAGCATAAAATAATTAAGGCAAAATGGGGAAAAAAGGATCCATATGGACTAACATTCAATTGTGATTCAGGTTTAGTTTGCTAGTCTTGTTAGAGATTTGTATAACAGTATAGAATCTATAACTTCTAGTGCTAGAGAGCCTAAATTTTCAAATATTGGATTGCTGGTGTGATATGGTTACTGAAGTATCATAAAACTAACCCCAACTAGTTTGAGATTGAGGCTCAGTTCTAGTTAGTTATAGAAGAGAAAAAACACAGCAACGCAAAAAGAAGGGAATTTAAGGGAACAAGATTTTATGGTAGCACAGCAATCAAATATAGTGATGGAAAGGTACAAAGAATGTAGACCAAGATCATATTTCCTGCACAAAATTATAACTGGGAAACTAACCATCATTATGAGTTGACTTATCGAAATCGAACCTAACTTTGAGTCAAGGAGGAAAGACTCATTCAGGGAGCTAGTGCTAGAATAGTAGTAACTGCCACTAGGAACCTTTCAGGCATGCATCTACCAGGGACCAGGGTTAATACTAATTCCTCTGTAATTTAAGGGAGGGGGATAAATCAGGACAAAATACCTCAAAAGTTTAATTTTGTTAAATTCATTAACATATGAACACAAGTCACATATTAAATACTGTTCATGTGTTCAATATTTAATAATAAATTGTGAGGATTTCTCTCCATTAACCTACCTTGAGCGCCCATCCATCAACTCCATGCCACGGGTTGTTCTCCAAGCGATTATCAGCAATGTACTGCAGAAGAAAGTAGGCCATGAAACATAAGTGATGAAAAATGGCTGATACAAAGAAGAGCCTTAGACCTCAAGATCTTGGATTAAAATCTTTCTAGAAGATGGATAGTCAATATGTACATTTTGTAAAGTGGCGGTCTTGGATTACTTAGTAAATCCAGAATGCTGTCAAATGCAAATCTAGAATACATTTTTGCAAAGATTATGGTTTGGACTTACGCTATGAAGTGTTGCTCCAGGAAGGCCATTTAAAGAGGGATATGCTTCCCTATCAAGTGAAAACACCTTGCTGCTTGCCTAGAAAAAGAAATATTTTAGAAGCAATTTGTACTAAATGAACTGGAAATGTTAAAGCTCTAGGATAATCATACCTCAGTTGCATTCCTGACTTTCTTCTGGGACATGTTAAGGCATTCAGCTATTTTCTGATGGATCAGGAAAAAGCACAAGCAAATTAGCAAAAAGAACAGTGTAATACTTTACAATTAACTTTATTAGAAACATTGAGAGTATGATATCGATCAATTCATTTTGACAGAACTTACTTCGATTGATGGAGTTATTCCATTATCTTTAAGCTTGACTTTTGCATTACGGATCAAACTCAGTCTTTCATGTAGATGTATGGGCAATCTTAAGGTTCTCGAGTTATCAACTAATGCTCGGGAGACGCCCTGAGAAATGGGGAAATAGCCAATAGGTAATGAAAGGTCCTCGTGATTTTACAACACAAACTTGTTTTGTTTTCAAGAAACTGAAAAACAAAACTAAATAGTAATCTCACCTGACGAATCCACCAATAAACATAAGTTGAGATTTTGAATCCTCTTGAGTGGTCAAATTTCTCTATCCCGCGAAGTAGTCCAATAAGGCCCCCCTACATGCACGTGAAGGAACTTTCCTCAAAAAGTGCCACGTTTGATTTTACAGTATAATAACCTATGTACAAATGCAAGAAGTTCTGTATCTGTAGCTTTGTTCATACAGTAAAAAGTTACCTGAATGAGGTCAGCCATTTCAGTACCCATGCTATCATATCTTTGTGCAATTGACATGACGAGACGAACATTGCTCATTGCAAGTTTTTCTCTGGCCAAGGAACACTCCATTAATGTAGATCGTAAATCAGCAAGAGACATCTTCAAGGAAACCGCGAGTTGATCATCAGAAGGTTCACATCCCAATCTTTCCTTCAGACTAAAATTTTCCATGGATTAAACAAGCTGGGTAATTAATCTAAAACATATTTTGAAAGAAAATACCTAGTCCAAAATATCACTATCAATTTAATCAAAAAAAATTCCCTTCAATGTGATAGAGATAAAGAAGCCAAGCTGTCATTAACATTGAAATCATAGCCTTCAAGAAGGCACAACTACATTTTGACAATTAAGGAGAAACATGCTAAGGAGTAGTAACTCTTTAGATTATCCAAACACTTCTCCGGCATTCTGTCTCCATCCTGTTTATTTACCTCATTTTTTATTAGATAAGGAAGCTAGCTACCATTAGCAACATTAAGACTGGCTTAAATCTGGTTCAGTCTCACAGCATTCATAAAGGCTAATAACTCTTTCTTATAATGAGTTTCAAGCACTACTAAAACATTGGTAGCAACTTGACCTCCGATATTATGAAAGCAATGTTAGGAAAACATCAAAAGCAGTTGGACCAACTCGGAAATTTGAGAAGAGAGATTAACTTCATGACTCTGCTTCTCATGGGTAAAAAGTATATACAGTTTATTTCACTCTTTCTATAATATTTCTTAAGTTCTTTATAGTAATTTTCACTGAAGAGAAGATCAGCTACTAAAGTCTGTTCTGATGTTTGAGAAAGTAGGGGTGGCACAGTTGGAGGGAGTTGTCAGTTTAGTACCTGGCCTTCTGTTCTTCTAAATAAAGACCAAATTTGATTTTTTTGGATAGTTGCACCACTTCCTTATGTGTAAGCAGCTCTTGGTTTACGACACCATTCATGTAACCTTTCAAACGGTTTTGTTGTAGCTCTGGACCGACAACAGATCTCAGTCGCTTGCTTGCAGTATTCGCTGTGGCTGAAGTTTTTGGAATTTGAACTCTTTTACGAGTATCCATTCTCCTCCGCCTAGCAGAAGTCCCTGAACAAGTGATCTGCATCTTCTTTTTACAGTTCTTTTCATTTGGTGGAAAAGCTGCCAATGTTTTCTCAGCTGAAAGATTCCATTGTTTTTCAAGCATAGATTTCTGCAGCAGAAGAAGAACCTCCACTGAATCTTCTTCACTGAAGCTTTCATTCTGCAGCTTTTTGAACATTTCAACCATTGGCTCCACATCAGAATGATTAGATGCAATATTCACATGCTCTTTAACAGCCTTAACAGATTGTTTTTTTCGATTGGAAACATAACCGGCGCTATAATTGGATGACTTCTTAGCATTGATCACATTCCTAGTAGGATTGCAGATCATAGCATGATCACCACTACAAGCTAACTTTTCAGTAAGATCAGAATAATAAAAGGACGAGCTTAGGATTCTATTTCCTGCATAGAGTCCAATAACTGCAGCAATGGCCATCACGAGCGCTACAACTATCTAAAATCCAAGACCATACACCGCGTTTAACAAGGTTTCTGAATTACAACCATACCAGCTGATGACTAAGAGCTATGTTGATTCTCAAATTTAATCTCCCTTCTCAATCTTCTGGCAGGAAGTCCACAATAAGAAACAATACAAAAAAATAGAATTAATTAATTTCTAAAGTAAGGATTGTAAGCAGAGAATTAATATAAACAAGCTACCGCGAGTTTTTTGACCAATCAACTTACCTATGAGCTATGAAAACAGCAAATTTATGCTACTTTAATCCTTAATTAGCCGGTTGAGTGATGCCGAGTTGTGTTAATCATCTAGTTCACAAAATGGATCTTCATAACACAAATTTCACCAGACATGAATAAATTCGAGAAAAATGCGAGTATTTACATATCTAATTGCCTAGTAATTTATGAAGTTTGTGCAATAGATGCAGAAAATAACATAGTTACGCAAACATAACCAGAAAGTATAAAAGGTGATCAATACGAGGGAATGTACTGCAGATTTACAGTAAGTTAAAGCAATTTAGTGCAACTAAGAACAATCAAATCAAATCAAACAAGAGTAGTATGAAGATCTCAGATGATCTGTTCAGCTTATTTACCTGAATTTAGCAATGACGAAGAAAGATGGTGCGAGTGTGTGTGTGTTCTGTTGCTAACTGAAATGAAAATGTGTTGTTTCTTTCTAATTTTTTTTAATTAGGAGGATGAAAAGTACTGGTGGAAAATAACGAAGTGTGGGGGTGGGGGGTGGGGTTGTGATTTTGGATATTGGGTGCAGGAGAGAAGTTAATAGCCATTGGCTGGAGAGATATTTGGTGCTGAGTTCGTGTGGCAACAGCCAGCAAGGCTTATTTCTTTGGTTTCTCAGTGATACACGTACTCTCTTCTTTTTATCATTTGTCCTCTTTCTTTATCTCTATATCTTTCAACATTGAGTTAGAAAAAAAATCTTTCTATATTGACAAAATTCCTTTTTTTTTTTATATACTAATTCAAATGGAAAGTATTTATTGTAATCAAAATGCTAGATCTGGATCTATGTTCACTGTCAGTAATCACACTTTACCCTGCCATTAAGAATATTAATTAGTGTTAAGAAATTGGTAGTTCAATTTTGGACCCTGAGAAATCCAAGTGAGGATTTTGTTATTTGTCCCAAAAGGCAATCTACACACACAGAATTGTATATAAGAGTGTGCATTCGGTTTTTCGGTTTATTTTTTCCTTGTATATAACTTATAAGGGTGTGCATTCGATTTTTCGGTTTGATTTTTCCTTTAACTATTTCTCATAATTTTCCTTCTTCTTTAATTAGCCTAATAAATATTTGGAATAAATAGTTTGATAAATAGTCATAGTATAATTCATGCATGGTTAAGCTATATTCAACTTTTGAGTGTATCCTAATGTATAGTCAGTGTATACTAGTATGACTTTTTGAATATTTTTATCTTAATAAAAACATAATTATATTTATTGTAAACTAATTATTTTAATTGTATATATTTAAAACTATATAAAAAAAAGGGCAAATTACAGAAATCACATACTTTTAAGGCAAAATTACAATTTATTCCTTAAAAGTTTATAATTACATAAATCTCTCATTTTCGCACATCAGATTAGTGTATCAACACTTATATTATTGTATCTCGCGCATCAAATTAATGTATCAGCGCTTATATTATTGTATCACGCGCATCAGATTAATGTATCAATGTTTATATTATTGTATCTCGCGCATGTATCAACACTTATATAGCTCTGATACACTAATCTAATGCGCGAGATACAATAATATAAGCGTTGATACATTAATCTGATGCGCGAGATACACTAATATAAGCGCTGATACACTAATTTGATGCGCGAGATACAATAATATAAGCGTTGATACATTAATCTGATGTGCGAGATACAATAATATAAGTGCTGATACATTAATCTAATGCGCGAAAATGAGGAATTTTGGAGATTTGTAAAACTTACAGAGGATAATGGTAATGAGTAAACTTAAATGTGGGATTTCTATAATTTTTCCAAAAAAAAATCCATTTTAAAGATAATTAAACAGCTTGTCTCATTATATTTCATTACATGATGGGCTAAATTCATAGAGTATAGCAATAGCCCAATGGGTTTGGTCGAGCATATGGGCCTATACAGCTGTGAAAATTTTATATATGACATATATAAGATTAATATTTTCAAGTTATGACAGTATAATAAAATTTTCAAATTGTAATGAAAAAAAAGTTTCAGGTTGTAATATTTTATTAAAAAAAAGATTTTAAATTAATAAAAAAAAATATTTTTTTGAAAATCATAAAAAGAAAAAAAGGGACATGTCATTAATTTGAATACATTAAGGATAATTAATAATGCCATAAATTTAGGGGATTCAAAACAAAATATTTGTTTTCCTTTTTTTACTCAATGAGTTAAAATTAATTCAAAAAAATAAAGAATATTTGTTTTCCTTATTTAGCTCAAAGCAGTTAAAATTCGTTCAAACATATTTATTTTCTTTTGTTGGAAGGTTTCTCTCCCTTCTCAATATTTTCTCTGTAAACTGTCACTGTCATCTAATTTATATTCGTTTTTATTCAATAATCTTTATTTTGATTGTAATAGACGGCTTCTTATTAGTATTAATAAAGCATGATGGTAGATGGGATCCTTCAAGTTAGTGTTCTTTGCGATTTTTTATTTGTATTGTTATACAAACCAAACGTTAAAAAAAATTATGAACAGTGATTCTGAAAAAAAATATCAGATTTTGTTTGTGTATAATAGTTTTAATTATGACGTTTTTGGTATTAATATTCACTTTTGAAATTACATAAAATTTGTTTGAAATTGGTATAGATTTTGGTTTGAACATTAATTTTTTTGTATGTTTCTGGTTAGGAAATTACATAAAATTTATTTGAACTTGGTATATTGGTTATACCATGTTGGTACGATTTTAGAATTATATTTGAATGAATTTCGTATACTATTTGTCTAATAAATGACAATTAATAGTTATAGTGACATGATTCTGCTGTGAAAATGTGACGACTTATGGCATGAAATAGTTATAATTTTGGCATGAAATAGGTATGAAAAGTGTGCATAATAATTGTATGAAATTTGTATACTGATTTCAGATTTTTTGTTGTGTATAATAATTTGAATTATGACCTTTTTTTTTTATATATGTATAATGTTATATTTTGGTATGAACATTGAATTTGTTCATTATTTGTCTGACCTATTTTTTTATTTTTTTGCTATATTTATGGTTTAAAAAATAGATAATTTTTTCTTTGAAATTTGTATACTAATACTATCAGATATGTATGACAATCGATAATGTTTTTTTGTACGATTTCTAGTTTGATTGGATTTTTTTTTGGCATTATATTGTAATGAATTTTGAGAATAATAATGTAATGAACTTGGTATACTGTTTATTAAAAAATGACAATTAATATTTCTAAGTTGAAATTATTTTGGTATTCTAGTGGCATGATCCTGATATGAATAATTGATAACTTTTGACATGAAATAGGTAAGAAATGTGTGAATAAGAATTGTATGAAATTTGTATATTGATATAACATATGTGTTTTTACTTTTGTATTCTGTAATAACATATGAAATTGTTTAAAAATAACATATGTATTTTTACTTTTGTATGCATAAAAATGTTATGAAATTTGTATACTGATATAACATATGTATAAAAGTTATTTGCACTTTTGTATGATATAATACTGACACAATAATTTATGATGAAACAGGAAAATATGTAATTCAAAAAGTGTCGGAGCATAAATTATTGTCGCCTAGTTCAAAATGGTTTGTTGATGTGAAATTCAAAAGGTCTAAGATTACGTACAGTACATGTCGTCGGGAAGAACACAACAGAAAGACATGTTCAAATTACCCTTCTGAAAAAAGAAATAATTTATTTTTATTTTGATTTGGTTGTTTTATTGTGGCAAACTCATGTTTTGATTTATTTTGTCTTTTAAGTTACTTAATTATAATTTCAAAATATTTATTATGTGTGCTAGTTAATCATTTGTGTATTCAGTATTTTTCAAATGTATTCTCAAAAAATAGGTAATGTTGGTATGCGATTGATATCCACCGAAAAAATTAAGTCAAATCTTAGTATGAAATTGATATACATTTGGTATCCAACTGACGTCCCAGTGGTAAAATTGAAAAAAAAACATATAATTGAGATTTCAACTGAAATAGCCAACGTAAAACTAGTTAATATATTGTATCCAATTCGTATAAATTTAGTATTGAATTGATATCCCATTGGAAAATTGAAAGATCAATATGTAGTTGAGATTTCAACCGAATTAGACAACCTAAACAAGTTAATGTTGTATTCAATTGGTATCAATTTGGTATCCAAAAGATATCCCACTTGAAAATGAAAAAAAAAATGTAATTGATATTTCAACCAAATTAGACAATCTAAAACAAGTTAATGTTGTATCCAATTTATATATTGTAACACCCCGATTTTTCAAAACGTCTAAATTAACTCGTATCTTCGTGAAAAGATAAGGAGGGTGAGTAATAAATTAAGAATGATGTGGTATGTCATATTTTAAGTGTTCAAGGGTTGTATATCAAGTTTTGAAGTAAGGTAAGTCGCAAAATAAAAGTGGGTGAAAGTTATCGTAAGTTCCTTTTTAAAGAATTTTATGAAATTTGGGTCAAATGTATTGGATCTTTTCTCCCAATATATAAAGAGTTAGAAGGCCTATTACCCATTAAATGGAAGGCCTACGAGTCTAGTTTGCAACGCACAAAACCCCGTATCAAACCAACATCAGAGTAAAAAGTTATGAGGGTTTTACTAGGGACTGCCGGGGCAAAATCCGGGTCGGATCCGGATCAGGTCAAAAATATGGTATGTCGACTTATTTAACGTTTTAAGCCATGAAAATATTTCATTTCAGTTCCAAACCAGAGAGAAAGCTTAAAAGAGGGTTCTTATAGAGTTCTAGCATGATGAAGGTTAGTTTTAGACAATTTTTACCATTAAACATTGCCCCTGTGCCTAGAAACGTAATCCCTACACGTGGCAATCGTTTTCCCTTTTTATTAGCTGCGCTTGGAGCTGGTTTTTGAAGATATAAATTTGCAGTTATTGGTGTTTCTTCAAGGTTTAAACTTGGTTAACTAAGGTGAGTACCAGTTGTGTATATATAGTGTTTGAGAAGCTTAGGACATAACGAACAACTTTTGTGAAGGAACTACTGTCTTTCGAGTGTTCATTGGAAAGGTATGTTAAGGTTATTCCCTTCGTTCGACATGTTTCCTTAGAGGTAGTTAACGTTGGTGATCTTGTAGATGTAATTATGAGTGGTTGGTTGATTGGGTGGTTATAAACCCTCATTTTAGGGACTCACGATCTGTTAAGAAAGATCCTAAGTTAGGAACGACTTGGAGATTATTCATACATATTGTTTATAGCTAAATTGCTCGCCTTCATCTTATTTAATTGTTTGTTGTAGTCCTTGGGGCTATTGTGGTTAGCTGTTGAGCTATGAACTGCCTATGGGGGCTATGATGGTGTCTAATAGAACTATGTTATTACTAAAGAGGGTTATGTGTTGCCCACGGGGTTATATTGATGCCAAATAGTGTTATGTGTTGCCTACGGGGCTATTTTGACGTCAAACAGGGCTATGTATTGCCTACAAGGCTATGAGATGCAAAAGAGGGCTACGTACAGCCCACAGAGCTATGATGTTGCCTAAGAGGGCTATGCGCTATCTACGGGGCTATATCATTTTCAAAAAGGGCTATGTGACTTCTTACAAAGACAAGGGTCTACCGATAAGGTTATGTAGATTGATTTGGCACCTTTTGGGCTTATGGGGGCCTAAGTAGGTGGTATGTTGTTTGTACCTACTGGGCTTATGGGGGCTTGGTTTAGGTTAATGTCTGATCATTATTGTATTTTATTAGATTCAATAGTGGATTGGCATGCTTATCTAAATTTGATTTCCTTACCTGGTTGTTTTTGGTATATTATGATACTTGCTCATTTAGTCTACAACCTTTCATACTCTGTACATTATTTTGTACTGACGCCCTATTGCCTGGGGGCGTTGCATTCATACATGCAGGTCCTGTTAGACGATCGAGTAGACCTTCTCAGTAGCAGGATTAACTTCTATCTGGCTGGCTAGCCCCTTTTCTCCGAAGATGTCAAAGTTTGGAGGTTTGTTAGTTTTTGTTGTGTATATTTTTATAGGTAGGCTAGGGCCCTGTCCCGCCAACCTTTACTAGTCTTAGAGGCTTGTAGACTAGTGTGTGGGGTGTATAACTACGTTATAGCCATACTGGCCTAGGTTGTTGCTTTGCTGAACCTTGTGAGTTGTTTGATGTATTATATTGATATATTCCTGCTTTTAGTTTTGGTATAGATATCATGGTGGCCTCGACGGCCTAATCAGGACTTTTGTGCTAGTTGGTTATTTATTTATATGATCTCCTGGAGGAGTTGTTTCTTTTATAGATCAGTTGATAGGGGCTTTGTCGATCGTGGGCTTAGTTTTAAGCCGAGATATACTTGTTTGTTTTCTTGATTGTGTGTGGCTACCATGCGCTAGTAGCAAATGGTTCAGCAAGGTCGGCTCGGGCCTGAGTTTTGGCATTAGGAGCCAGTTGTGCCCCTCGACTTTGGGGCGTGACATATATACTTGGTATCCAACTTGAAATTTTAGAACAAAGACAAAAAATAAAAATGTATGAAATTGATATCCAACGAGTATAAATCTGGGAGGAATAAATTTGACTGTAAAACAATGCATATTATATATTGTTGTCAGCAATTGTAGCAAAAGAAATATATACATCACCCAAAAATCAAAACATGTAATTAAAAGTTTAAACTGCAATAAGTAATACAAATTCTATATTTTCCTCTCTCTTCAATTTATATTCCGTATTTAAGTGGGATTTTTTAAAATCATATTTAGGCTAAAACTTAGGAGCTCCTTATTAAAGATTTTATGATCTCATATTAACTATTTATATCAACAAATTTCAGAATTAAATATACTTATTTCACCCACAAAATGAAAAACACAGCAAAAACGAGTTCAAAATTTCAGTAAAACGATTTTTTTTCTCAAAAAATCAAGTATCAGATTAATTAAAATAAAAAACGAAATCGAATTTTCAAAATATAGAATTCTTAATTCTAATAAAATCAGATTAAAAAAAATAAAAAATAATATCAAAATTTAAAATAAATAAAAAATCAAGAAAAGCAAAAAAGATGGATTAAAGTAAGAGAAAATTACATGTTACAATATACAGTGATTTTTAAAAAATTAAAGGCCCCAATAGTCATAATAAATAAAAAGTAATTGATTAGTAATCAATATTTATCTTGGGAATAATAAAATAATCAAAATAAAAATCAACTAATTAGGAGAATATCACGGGAAAGATTTATCTTGTCAATTATAAATTACTATATTTATGAAAAAGATATTTTGAGAGTAACGTGAGGTTGGGGTGTGGGTTGACATATGATAAAGTTAAGAAATCCCTTAGAAGGTGTAATAAATAATTACAAATTGATTTCTCTCATTAATATTATTTCTCTCACCTATTAATTATATAGCATTATATAATATATATTAGTTAATAATATATAATTAATTAATTTATAAATTAAAACTAATTTGTTAATACCTGTAATTAAAATGTTTTAAGTAGTAATATAAAAAAAAATAGATCTAAAAGTTGTAATATTAACCGTTAAATAGATGTGTGGTGTGATTTTTCCAACATAAAAGTAAATTCCGAATCAAACATGAAAGTNGATAATCATACCTCAGTTGCATTCCTGACTTTCTTCTGGGACATGTTAAGGCATTCAGCTATTTTCTGATGGATCAGGAAAAAGCACAAGCAAATTAGCAAAAAGAACAGTGTAATACTTTACAATTAACTTTATTAGAAACATTGAGAGTATGATATCGATCAATTCATTTTGACAGAACTTACTTCGATTGATGGAGTTATTCCATTATCTTTAAGCTTGACTTTTGCATTACGGATCAAACTCAGTCTTTCATGTAGATGTATGGGCAATCTTAAGGTTCTCGAGTTATCAACTAATGCTCGGGAGACGCCCTGAGAAATGGGGAAATAGCCAATAGGTAATGAATGGTACTCGTGATTTTACAACACAAACTTGTATTGTTTTCAAGAAACTGAAAAACAAAACTAAATAGTAATCTCACCTGACGAATCCACCAATAAACATAAGTTGAGATTTTGAATCCTCTTGAGTGATCAAATTTCTCTATCCCGCGAAGTAGTCCAATAAGGCCCCCCTACATGCACGTGAAGGAACTTTCCTCAAAAAGTGCCACGTTTGATTTTACAGTATAATAACCTATGTACAAATGCAAGAAGTTCTGTATCTGTAGCTTTGTTCATACAGTAAAAAGTTACCTGAATGAGGTCAGCCATTTCAGTACCCATGCTATCATATCTTTGTGCAATTGACATGACGAGACGAACATTGCTCATTGCAAGTTTTTCTCTGGCCAAGGAACACTCCATTAATGTAGATCGTAAATCAGCAAGAGACATCTTCAAGGAAACCGCGAGTTGATCATCAGAAGGTTCACATCCCAATCTTTCCTTCAGACTAAAATTTTCCATGGATTAAACAAGCTGGGTAATTAATCTAAAACATATTTTGAAAGAAAATACCTAGTCCAAAATATCACTATCAATTTAATCAAAAAAAATTCCCTTCAATGTGATAGAGATAAAGAAGCCAAGCTGTCATTAACATTGAAATCATAGCCTTCAAGAAGGCACAACTACATTTTGACAATTAAGGAGAAACATGCTAAGGAGTAGTAACTCTTTAGATTATCCAAACACTTCTCCGGCATTCTGTCTCCATCCTGTTTATTTACCTCATTTTTTATTAGATAAGGAAGCTAGCTACCATTAGCAACATTAAGACTGGCTTAAATCTGGTTCAGTCTCACAGCATTCATAAAGGCTAATAACTCTTTCTTATAATGAGTTTCAAGCACTACTAAAACATTGGTAGCAACTTGACCTCCGATATTATGAAAGCAATGTTAGGAAAACATCAAAAGCAGTTGGACCAACTCGGAAATTTGAGAAGAGAGATTAACTTCATGACTCTGCTTCTCATGGGTAAAAAGTATATACAGTTTATTTCACTCTTTCTATAATATTTCTTAAGTTCTTTATAGTAATTTTCACTGAAGAGAAGATCAGCTACTAAAGTCTGTTCTGATGTTTGAGAAAGTAGGGGTGGCACAGTTGGAGGGAGTTGTCAGTTTAGTACCTGGCCTTCTGTTCTTCTAAATAAAGACCAAATTTGATTTTTTTGGATAGTTGCACCACTTCCTTATGTGTAAGCAGCTCTTGGTTTACGACACCATTCATGTAACCTTTCAAACGGTTTTGTTGTAGCTCTGGACCGACAACAGATCTCAGTCGCTTGCTTGCAGTATTCGCTGTGGCTGAAGTTTTTGGAATTTGAACTCTTTTACGAGTATCCATTCTCCTCCGCCTAGCAGAAGTCCCTGAACAAGTGATCTGCATCTTCTTTTTACAGTTCTTTTCATTTGGTGGAAAAGCTGCCAATGTTTTCTCAGCTGAAAGATTCCATTGTTTTTCAAGCATAGATTTCTGCAGCAGAAGAAGAACCTCCACTGAATCTTCTTCACTGAAGCTTTCATTCTGCAGCTTTTTGAACATTTCAACCATTGGCTCCACATCAGAATGATTAGATGCAATATTCACATGCTCTTTAACAGCCTTAACAGATTGTTTTTTTCGATTGGAAACATAACCGGCGCTATAATTGGATGACTTCTTAGCATTGATCACATTCCTAGTAGGATTGCAGATCATAGCATGATCACCACTACAAGCTAACTTTTCAGTAAGATCAGAATAATAAAAGGACGAGCTTAGGATTCTATTTCCTGCATAGAGTCCAATAACTGCAGCAATGGCCATCACGAGCGCTACAACTATCTAAAATCCAAGACCATACACCGCGTTTAACAAGGTTTCTGAATTACAACCATACCAGCTGATGACTAAGAGCTATGTTGATTCTCAAATTTAATCTCCCTTCTCAATCTTCTGGCAGGAAGTCCACAATAAGAAACAATACAAAAAAATAGAATTAATTAATTTCTAAAGTAAGGATTGTAAGCAGAGAATTAATATAAACAAGCTACCGCGAGTTTTTTGACCAATCAACTTACCTATGAGCTATGAAAACAGCAAATTTATGCTACTTTAATCCTTAATTAGCCGGTTGAGTGATGCCGAGTTGTGTTAATCATCTAGTTCACAAAATGGATCTTCATAACACAAATTTCACCAGACATGAATAAATTCGAGAAAAATGCGAGTATTTACATATCTAATTGCCTAGTAATTTATGAAGTTTGTGCAATAGATGCAGAAAATAACATAGTTACGCAAACATAACCAGAAAGTATAAAAGGTGATCAATACGAGGGAATGTACTGCAGATTTACAGTAAGTTAAAGCAATTTAGTGCAACTAAGAACAATCAAATCAAATCAAACAAGAGTAGTATGAAGATCTCAGATGATCTGTTCAGCTTATTTACCTGAATTTAGCAATGACGAAGAAAGATGGTGCGAGTGTGTGTGTGTTCTGTTGCTAACTGAAATGAAAATGTGTTGTTTCTTTCTAATTTTTTTTAATTAGGAGGATGAAAAGTACTGGTGGAAAATAACGAAGTGTGGGGGTGGGGGGTGGGGTTGTGATTTTGGATATTGGGTGCAGGAGAGAAGTTAATAACCATTGGCTGGAGAGATATTTGGTGCTGAGTTCGTGTGGCAACAGCCAGCAAGGCTTATTTCTTTGGTTTCTCAGTGATACACGTACTCTCTTCTTTTTATCATTTGTCCTCTTTCTTTATCTCTATATCTTTCAACATTGAGTTAGAAAAAAATCTTTCTATATTGACAAAATTCCTTTTTTTTTATATACTAATTCAAATGGAAAGTATTTATTATAATCAAAATGCTAGATCTGGATCTATGTTCACTGTCAGTAATCACACTTTACCCTGCCATTAAGAATATTAATTAGTGTTAAGAAATTGTAGTTCAATTTTGGACCCGAGAAATCCTAAGTGAGGATTTTGTTATTTGTTCCAAAAGGCAATCTACACACACAGAATTGTATATAAGAGTGTGCATTCGGTTTTCCGGTTTATTTTTTCCTTGTATATAACTTATAAGGGTGTGCATTCGATTTTTCGGTTTGATTTTTCCTTTAACTATTTCTCATAATTTTCCTTCTTCTTTAATTAGCCTAATAAATATTTGGAATAAATAGTTTGATAAATAGTCATAGTATAATTCATGCATGGTTAAGCTATATTCAACTTTTGAGTGTATCCTAATGTATAGTCAGTGTATACTAGTATGACTTTTTGAATATTTTTATCTTAATAAAAACATAATTATATTTATTGTAAACTAATTATTTTAATTGTATATATTTAAAACTATAAAAAAAAATCCATTCTAAAAGATAATTAAACAGCTTGTCTCATTATGTTTCATTACATGATGGGCTAAATTCATAGAGTATAGTAATAGCCCAATGGGTTTGGCCGAGCATATGGGGCCTATACAGCTGTGAAAATTTTATAAATGACATATATAAGATTAATATTTTCAAGTTATGACAGTACAATAAAATTTTTAAGTTGTAATAAAAAAAAGTTTCAGGTTGTAATATTTTATTAAAAAAAAGATTTTTAAAAGAATAAAAAAAAATTTGAAAATCATAAAAAGAAAAAAACTGACATGTCATTAATTTGAATACATTAAGATAATTAATAATGCCATAAATTTAGGGGATTCAAAACAAAATATTTGCTTTCCTTTATTTACTCAATTAGTTAAAATTATTTTTTTTTAAAAAGAATATTTATTTTCCTTGTTTAGCTCAAAGCAGTTAAAATTCGTTCAAACATATTTATTTTCTTTTGTTGGAAGGTTTCTCTCTCTTCTCAATATTTTCTCTGTAAATTGTCACTGTCATCTAATTTATATTTGTTTTTATTCAATAATCTTTATTTTGATTGTAATAGACGGCTTCTTATTAGTATTAATAAAGCATGATGGTAGATGGGATCCTTCAAGTTAGTGTTCTTTGCGATTTTTTATTTGTATTGTAATACAAACCAAACGTTAAAAAAAATTATGAACAGTGATTCTGGAAAAAAATATCAGATTTTGTTTGTGTATAATAGTTTTAATTATGACGTTTTTGGTATGAATATTCAATTTTGAAATTACATAAAATTTGTTTGAAATTGGTATAGATTTTGGTTTGAACATTCATTTTTTTGTATGTTTTTGGTTAAGAAATTACATAAAATTTATTTGAATTTGGTATATTGGTTATACCATGTTGGTACGATTTTAGAATTATATTTGAATGAATTTCGTATACTATTTGTCTAATAAATGACAATTAATAGTTATAGTGACATGATTCTGCTGTGAAAATGTGACGACTTATGGCATGAAATAGGTATGAAAAGTGTGCATAATAATTGTATGAAATTTGTATACTGATTTCAAATTTTTTATTGTGTATAATAATTTGAATTATGACGTTTTTAAAAAAATATATATAATGTTATATTTTGGTATGAACATGGAATTTGTTCATTATTTGTCTGACCTATTTTTTATTTTTTTTTTGTATATTTATGGTTTAAAAAATAGATAATTTTTTCTTTGGGATTTGTATACTAATACTATTAGACATGTATGACAATCGATAATGTTTTTTTGTATGATTTCTAGTTTGATTGGATTTTTTTTGTTGGCATTATATTGTAATGAATTTTGAAAATAATATTGTAATGAACTTGGTATAGTGTTTATTAAAAAATGACAATTAATATTTCTAAGTTGGAATTATTTTGGTATTTTAGTGGCATGATCCTAGTATGAATAATTGATAACTTTTGGCATGAAATAGGTAAGAAATGTGTGAATAAGAATTGTATGAAATTTGTATACTGATATAACATATGTATTATTACTTTTGTATTCTGTAATAACATATGAAATTGTTTAAAAATAACATATGTATTTTTACTTTTGTATGCATAAAAATGTTATGCAATTTGTATATTGATATAACATATGTATAAAAGTTATTTGTACTTCTGTATGATGTAATACTGACACAATAATTTATGATGAAATAGGAAAATATGTAATTCAAAAAGTGTCGGAGCATAAATTATTGTCGTCTGGTTCAAAATGATTTGTTGATGTGAAATTCAAGAGAGGTCTAAGATTACATACAGTACATGTCGTCGGGAGGAACACAATAGAAAGACATGTTCAAATTACCCTTCTGAAAAAAGACATAATTTATTTTTATTTTTATTTGGTTGTTTTATTGTGGCAAACTCATGTTTTGATTTATTTTGTCTTTTAAGTTAGTGAATTATAATTTCAAAATATTTATTATGTGTGCTAGTTAATCATTTGTGTATTTTGTATTTTTCAAATGTATACTCAAAAAATTGGTAATGTTGGTATGCGATTAATATCGACCGGAAAAATTAAGTCAAATTTTAATATGAAATTGGTATACATTTGGTATTCAACTGACGTCCCAGTGGTAAAATTGAAAAAAAAAAACATATAATTGAGATTTCAACTGAAATAGCCAACGTAAAACTAGTTAATATTGTATCCACTTAGTATAAATTTAGTATCGAATTGATATCCCATTGGAAAATTGAAAGATCAATATGTATTTGAGATTTCAACCAAATTTGACAACCTAAACAAGTTAATGTTGTATTCAATTGGTATCAATTTGGTATCCAACAGATATCCCACTTGAAAATGAAAAAAACAAAAAAGTAATTGATATTTCAACCAAATTAGACAATCTAAAACAAGTTAATGTTGTATCCAATTTATATATTGTAACACCCCGACTTTTCAAAACGTCTAAATTAACTCGTATCTTAGTGGAAAGATAATGAGGGTGAGTAATAAATTAAGAATGATGTAGTATGTCATATTTTAAGTGTTCAAGGGTTGATCTCAAGTTTTGAAGTAAGGCAAGTCGCAAAATAAAAGTGGGTGAAAGTTATCATAAGTTCCATTTTAAAGATTTCTATGAAATTTGGGTCAAATGTATTGGATCTTTTCTCCCAATATATAAAGAGTTAGAAGGTCTATTGCCCATTAAATGGAAGGCCTACGAGTCTACTTTGCAACGCACAAAACCCCGTACCAAATCAATGTCAGAGTAAAAAGTTATGAGGGTTTTATTAGGGACTGCCTGGGCAGAATCCGGGTCAGATCCGGGTCATGTCAAAAATATAGTATGTCGACTTATTTAATGTTTTAAGCCATGAAAACATTTCATTTCAGTTCCAAACCAGAGAGAAAGCTTAAGAGAGGGTTCTTATGGAGTTCTAGCATGATGAAGGTTAGTTTTTGACGATTTCTACCATTAAACATTGCCCTCGTGCCTAGAAATGCAATCCCTACATCTGACAATCGTTTTCCCCTTCTATTAGCTGCGTTTGGAGCTGATTTTTGAAGATATAAATTTATAGTTATTGGTGTTTCTTCAAGGTTTAAACTTGGTTAACTAAGTACCAGCTGTGTATGTATAGTGTTTGAGAAGTTTAGGACATAAGGAACAACTTTCGTGAAGAAACTACGGTCTTTTAAGCGTTCATTGGAAAGGTATGTTACGGTTATTCCCTTCGTTCGACATGTTTCCTTAGAGGTAGTTAACGTTGGTGATCTTGTAAATGCAATTGTGAGTGGTTGGTTGATTGGGTGGTTATCAACCCTCATTTTAGGAACTCACGATCTGTAAAGAAAGACCCTAAGTTAGGAACTACTTAGAGATTATTCATACATATTGTTTATAGCTAAATTGCTCGCCTTCAGCCTATTTAATTGTTTGTTGTCGCCCTTGGGGCTATTGTGGTTAGTTGTTGAGCTATGAATTACATATGGGGGCTATGATGTTGTCTAATAGAACTATGTTATTGCTAAAGAGGGCTATGTGTTGCCCACGGGGCTATATTGATGCCAAATAATGTTATATATTGCCTACAGGGATATTTTGACGCCACAGAAGGCTATGTATTTCCTACAAGGCTAAGTGATGCAAAAGAGGGCTACGTGCAGCCCACAGAGTTATGATGTTTGCCTAAGAGGGCTATGCGCTACCTACGGGGCTATATCATTGTCAAAAAGGGCTATGTGACTTCGTACAAAGATAAGGGGCTACCAATAAGGTTATGTAGATTGATTTGGCACCCTATGGGCTTATGGGGGCCTAAGTATGTGATATGTTGTTTGTACCTACCGGGCTTATGGGGGCTTGGTTAGGTTGATGTTTGATCATTATTGTATTTTATTAGATTCAATAGTGGGTTGGCATGCTTATCTAAATTTGATTTCCCTACCTGATTGCTTTTGTATATTATGATACTTTCTCATTTAGTCTACAACCTTTTATACTTTGTACATTATTTTGTACTGACGCCCCATTGCCTGGGGGCGCTGCATTCATGCATGCAGGTCCTGACAGACGACTGAGTAGATCTCTTCAGTAGCAGGATTGACTTCTATCCGGTTAGCTAGCCCCTTTCCTCCGGAGCTGCCAGAGTTTGGAGGTTTGTTAGCTTTTGTTGTGTATATTTTTATAAGTAGACTAGGGCCTTGTCCCTCCAATCTTTACTACTTTTAGAGGCTTGCAGACTAGTGTGTGGGGTGTATAGCTACGTTATAGCCATACTGGACTAGGTTGTAGTTTTGCTGAAACTTGTGAGTTGTTTGATGTATTGTATTGATATATTCCTACTTTTAGTTTTAGTATAGATATCATGGTGACCTCGACGGCCCAATCAGGACTTCTGTGCTAATTGGCTATTTATTTATATGATCTCATGGAGTAGTTGTTTCTTTTATAGATCAGTTAACAGGGGCCTTGCCGGCCGATGGCTTAGTTTTAAGCCGAGATATACTTGTTTGTTTCCTTGATTGTGTGTGGCTGCCATGCGCTAGTAGCAAATGGTTCAGCAGGGTCGGCTCGGGCCTGAGTTTTGGCATTAGGAGCCAGTTGTGCCCCTCGAGTTTGGGGAGTGACATATATACTTGGTATCCAACTTGAAAGTTTAGAACAAAGACAAAAAATAAAAATGTATGAAATTGATATCCAACGGGTATAAATCTGGGAGGAATAAATTTGACTGTAAAACAATGCATATTATATATTGTTGTCAGAAATTGTAGCAAAAGAAATATACATCACCCAAAAATGAAAACATGTAATAAAAGTTTAAACTGCAATAATTAATACAAGTTCTATATTTTCCTCTCTCTTCAATTTATATTCCGTATTTAAGTAGGATTTTTTTTAATCATATTTAGGCTAAAACTTAGGAGCTCCTTATTAAAGATTTTATGATCTCATATTATCTATATATCAACAACTTTCAGAATTAAATATACTTATTTCACCCACAAAATAATATTTTAGATATAGAAAAACACAACAAAAACGAGTTCAAAATTTCAGTAAAATGATTTTTTTTCTCAAAAAATCAAATTTCAGATTAATTAAAATAAAAAACAAAATTTCAAAATATAGAATTCTTAATTCTAAAAAAATCAGATTAAAAAAAATAAAAAATAAAATCAAAATTTAAAATAAAAAAACATCAAGAAAAGCAAAAAAGATAGATTAAAGTGAGAGAAAATTAGATGTTGCAATATACAGTGATAAATTTATTTATTTTTAAAAAATTAAAGGCCCCAATAGTCATTAATAAATAAAAAGTAATTGATTAGTAATCAATATTTATCTTGGGAATAATAAAATAATCAAAATAAAAACCAACTAATTAGGAGAATATCACGGGAAAGATTTATCTTGTCAATTATAAATTATTATATTTATGGAAAAGATATTTTGAGAGTAACGTGAGGGTGGGGTGTGGGTTGACATATGATAAAGTTAAAAAATCCCTTAGAAGGTGTAATAAATAATTACAAATTGATTTCTCTCATTAATATTATTTCTCTCACCTATTAATTATATAACATTATATAATATATATTAGTTAATAATATATAATTAATTAATTTATAAATTAAAACTAATCTGTTAATACCTGTAATTAAAATGTTATAAGTAGTAATATAAAGAAAAATAGATATAAAAATTATAATATTAACCCTTAAATAGATGTGTGGTGTGATTTTTCCAACACAAAAGTAAATTCCGAATCAAACATGAAAGTTACATAAAAATGGTCCAAAAAGAACAGAATTATTACCATTTCAGCCTTCAGGAGTCAAAACAATTTTTTTAAAAAAAAATATTTATTAAATATTTTAAATTCAAAATTTTATGATTAACACTAAACAATTTCTAAATATGTAAAAAAAAATCATACCTAAAATTAGATATATTCGTAATCGTATAATGATTCTTGCCATGATATTTCTCCAACTCAATAAACTAGAAGAGATATTAGGTACTTTACCAAACAAATTAAATGACCTAAGGTGCCCATTAAGTTCATGGTACTGGAAAATAAATTATTAAACTGAAATTGCAATTTCTAAATTTGTTAGGTTAAAAAGTAGGGATATAATGATACATGACCAAGAGTCATGTATCATTAATTTAGTGTCCCAAATCCTTGAATGGACCTTTGCTTTTTGAAGGAATTATAGTTGAGTACCAATTCATTTCATTCTCATAAATCCTAATCATAAGCTTTTATGGAAAAAGCAATTGTTCCCCCTTTACCCAAGGTTGTCAACCCTACTATTTCTTTTCTTTTTTTTAAATAATGGATTTGCCTTTTAACAATTATTTGTGTTCAATAATAACTTCAATATTTCAGATTCATGTGGACCATGCCCCCATATTCTTGATTTATAATTTATACCTATACCTTCCAAAAAGAACAATAAATATATAGAAGTTACACAAAAGAACAAGTATAAATCATAATTTTTAATACTCTATATTCTAAACTGTTTATGCAATCATTATTCAATTGAAAAATTGGTAATAACCAACATGAGTTGTGATGCACTGGTGGGAGTGCTTCACCCTTAACCAGAGGTCTCGGGTTTGATCCCTGGATATGGAGAAAATCCTATTGGAAGCGCCACCCCGAATGGGTCCTGCAGAGCGCGATCCGAATTTAGTCGGAGCTCCAATGTGGACTCTGGACACCGGATGAGAAACCAAAAATAAAAAATAAAAAATTTGGTAATAATAATATCATATTTCCTAAGCTTAACAAAAAGTATATGATTTCATTGGCGGATTAATGAGGACCTAGGAAGACCCAAATCCATGTTGCTGATACCATTTTTGCAATTTTACCATGATGTTATGTTCTGCTTTTCTATGACAAATTATGTGATACTTGTTAGGCCTTGTCTTTTTAAGTCCATTGTAATATTCTCCACAAGTACCTCTACATGTAGTGTTGCTATTTCCATCACTTGCAAATTGGAGTGAGAAATTAAATCTTCTATACATATATTGATTTTGGAGGAATTTTTAAAGATACTAGGAAAAAATGAACACTAGAGTTATGAATCTTATCCAAATTAAAGGTTATAATTAGCAAAATAAATATATAGAGGGAAAGTGAAAATAGGCTTGTTGTCGTGAATCTTATTCAAATTGAGTCAAATTCTTAACACGTATAATGACGGCATAATATATAAATGTGCTCTTTAAATTGAACTTATATTATATTTATATCCTCCAACTTTGAGTGTGCACAAGTAGACACTTGATCATGTGAATAAATAGCTAGACACATGAGTTCANCGTGCATATACTCTTGCATGGAAGCAGGGAAATTTTTTCTACCGGTATATATTGTATTCACCGTGCGAGTCAAAGATAAAAGATAAAAGATGAGTGTATTTTTAAGTTATCTTTATTTGTTGGAGTAATTGAAAATGTGAGGATATAAGTAATTAATTTACGCTTGAAAATTCTCACACTTTGTGCAATGTGTGCATGCAGGAAGCGACTTTTAGAAAGTAAAAGTTTAGAAAACCATCCACCAACCAAAAAAGAGAGGAGGAAATCTCATTTAATACTCAGTATATTTAAATTAAGAAGTTTATTAAATAGGTACAAATATTAAGTTTAAAATTTAATTGTTAGTCACTCTTATAAAGTTTACAATCTATAAAGTTAACATCTTGATTTCACCTCTACGGAGTAATTTGTATAGTTTCAACTTTTAAGTCGAAACGCATTGTCGCATATTATACACTGCAAACCTTATAAAAATAATTTACTCGCCTCAAAGATTTTGATAATTTAGTCAAACAAGCTATTAATCATAGTCGTAAAATTTTGGCTGGGCATCTCCAACCCTGCCCTCTATTTTACTCTCCAAATATAGAATTCTCTAATTTTTCAGACAATCAACTCCAACTCAATTCTCTATTTTACTTTATAAAAAAAAATATTTTTCTCTCTCTTCAATATTATATTATTATTTATATTTCATTTTCTTTTTCTTATTTCATAATATAAATCATTTCTTCATTTTGCAAATAATTACCCTATAATCTTCGTGTAATGTAAATTTTATTCTTTTCAAATTTTTCATTAAATATAAAATTTATATTTTATTCTAAATTTCTAAATAAAATAAATTACAACAAATATTATGTATCATACATACTAACAAACAATTCAAATAAAAGTGAAATCATTGATAAATACAATTACATAATAAATAATGCATTGTTGTAAAATTTAATTTTAAATTTTACATATATACTCCACTTTCAAGACTATTACGTTGTTCCCATAATGCTCTATTAATGCATTACGGAATTCAAAATGAGTAATTTTTTGTCCATATTTTTTTTATGTGTAGCTAAAAATTGTTTAAATTAACAATTTCATCTTATATCCAATTATTTCGTGTACTATATTACTTTCCCTATTATATTCCATTTTGAACTATTGTAAAAAGTATTTTCATGCTCATTAAAAAGTGTAGTTTAATAATTTATCACTATAACATAAAAGTAGATTGTTTGAATTATCATGTAGATTTTGTGTATTCTTCATGGTGAAAGATAATTGTAATTTTAAATTAAATATTAAAAAGTGACAATTTAAAAAAAAATAGAAATATTGTTAATTCGGGATGGAAATAAATAATATGTTTTTATAGATGTTATATTACTTAGAAAATAATTCAACTATTAAAGACTTAATTAATAGTCTCATATAATATAAATAATATTAAAATAATTTGAAATTACATATTTAAAGTGACGATTTTTTAGAAAATAAAATAGAAAATTATTAATTTGGATAAAAATAGTAACTTGTCAATAATATGTTTTTAGATGTTATATTATATTAGAAAACTAATTACAAATAATAAAGATTTAATTAGTGATACAATAGAATAATATTAAAATAATCAAAAAGTGAAATAGAGAGGTGAATAGTAATTCTCCAAATTTGGAGAACTATTATTCACCTCTCTATAAATGGCGGATAGAGAGTAATATGAAAAGGGGTTGGAGAGCTCATTCTCTATTTTACTCTCTAAATATAAAAAATAGAGAGTAAAATAGAAGTGAATTGGAGATGATCTTAGCAAGTTTGATTTTCATAAATTAGGGCATATTATTGATTATTATAGGAGTGAAAGAAAGCTACACATGATAAAATAACATCGTACAAGGTACTGCCTATTCTATCTTAATATAGCTAGGCGTTCTTATCTAAGGATATTTAAATGCAAATGGCTTTTCACATCGACCAGACAATGTTACCAACAGTTTACATGCTTTGAACCATAAGCAAAGTGAGTCAAATCATTAATATATTTTTTAGATTTAATTATTTAGAATTTGAAACTCACTAATCAAAACAAATTTATACTGGCATTAAGTAGGTTAATGAGATTGTTGTAGCTTATATTATCAATCTCTCTAAATATTACTACTCTCTCAGTCTATTTTTACTTTTCAACTATACTATTTTGAGATGTCCAACAATATTTGTTCAGTTTATACAATCAATGAATAATTTATTATGTTATGTCTATTTTACCCTTCCTATTAAATATTGTATTTATTTTTCTATGTTTAGATGATTTATATTTAATAGGGGTGATTTGATAAAATTACATATGTATTTATTATTTCTTAATTCATGTGTCAAGTCAATAGTGAATAATTATTATTAAACAGAAAGTGTAATACATATTTTTGTTAGATGTATGAAAATTCATAAATATTAAATTTTGATCATTGACATTGACCACATGCTCTACTTTATTCTTTTGAAATATAACTCCTCTCCTTCCTTGTCAAATATTTGGTGCTATACGGTGCAACATTTAATGATAATTTTACTCAAATTTACTTTACCACAACATCATATGTATATTTACTGAGAAGTTCTACTGTGAGAGAAAAAAAAACAGCTAACTATATATATGTACGAACAAACCTGACTCTTATGACAATCCAAAAGAAAAAAGACAATAGACTAATTAATGTGTTTCCTCCGTTAATTACTTTCACTTAAAGCATTAATTTCACCACCTAAAATACTGTTATTTTAGCCATCATATTTGTGCAATCTCCTGTTTTAATTGATTGTTTACTTTCTAGAGTACTTGCTCTGTCTCTAATTATTTGTCCACTTTTAAATTGACACACTTATTAAGAAATCAATAATTAACGTAGTGAGTTTACCATTTTACCCCTATTAATTATGAAGTGGATGAATTAAAAACTTAATATTTTCAAGAAGTTCTACATATTTCAAAGTAATTAATAGAGGGTATAATAGGGGGAAAAATTGTCCTTTCTTAATTTGTCAAAATGGACAAGTAATTAGGAATAACTAAAAAATGAAATATAGACAAGTAATTAGAAATAACTAAAAAAGGAAATATAGATAAATAATTAGGGACCAAGGGAGTACTTTTTTTTGTGAACCATTGAACCTAATTTGCTCACAAATGATTGCAGCAAAGACATATACCATTCAATAAGACTTATCACTACCAACAGTAATAAGCATTCCCCTTTTTCATTACTAAAAAAATTTAAAGTTTATGCGCTCAAAACTTTAGCAAATTTAAGTTAGTGAATTCTAAATTAATAAATGTATTTTTAAAGACAAATATAGTATTTAGACTAAAGTATTGATTTCAATTGAATTTATACTTCAATCTCTAGCTTCGTCCTTGCTCACAATCAATATATATATAATTTTTTTTATACTACTGATTAGTACTAGTAAATATGGAGTAATTTATAATAGTAGGTCACCAATGACCAGTAATCCAAACGGGCTCTTACTATCCCTAACTCGCCTTCGGCTACCCTTCGATCAATTTTAATACTTGACCTTCATAACTTTCTGTTTATCATGATCATTTTAATGTTACTCTTATATTATTATTATTATTATTATTATTATTATTATGGAAAACTAAAACGTGGGGAGGGAATAATTTAGAGGGAATTTAAATTGGTAAAAGTCAAAAAGATCACATCAGGTCATCACATGCCTAATGCCACAACCAAATAGGATAGATACAATATATTAATAAAATTTGCACAAAATATTTGATGGATTATTCGCATTTATATTTTTCCAAATGGGGATGGTAAGGCATTAAATATAATACTCCCTCCGTCCCTTTTTAGTTGTCCACTTTAGAAATGGCACACAGATTAAGGCAACAATGATTAGCACAGTGAAGTTACAATTTTACCCTTATGACAACTTTTCACTTCAAAATTACAACCACTTATTTGAATTAAAGTGAAATAAATTGGAGGGAAACAACATACACTTTTACAATTTTCAAGAAGTGTAAATAAGGGTATAATAGAAAAAAAATTGTTGTCCTTTCTTGATTTGTCAAAATGGACAACTAAATAGGGACAACCAAAAAAGAAAATATGGACAAGTAAATAGGGACGGAGGGAGTATTATAATTATGAAACGGCAATCTGATGAGCACAGCACTACCATATTATGCAATTATAAAGATTCCTCTCCTGCAACCACTGACATTTCCTCAGGGCAACAAGTTTCAATATCACATCGCTTCTACAGTCCCTGTCACCAATTTAAATTTAACTTAATTTTTAAATCACATTTATATAGTAAAAATAATTATGTGATAAATTGAAACATTTCTATTTCATCGTTATTACTTGAGTTGATACGTACTTACTTAATGAGTGTGTCAAGTCAAATTGTGACAAGAAAAAGTGAATGAAGGAAGTATATATATATATATGGTACTATCAGGGCATTTATTAGTTGTCTTGTTAAAATATGTCTCATTAATTATTTTTGCTTGGTACAGTATAATATTGTTACTACTCCATTTAATGAGGGGGTTCAGAAGTGTACCAGAATTCTGTAAATCGAAATAATGCCATGTCTCAAATTTTTGCCTTTTTTGTATAAATCACTGTTGTGATTCAGTAGCAAAATGAGGACTACTGTAACATTTATTTTGGGTAGGACAATGGTATCACAATTACTACTCAAATGAAAATTTGTGTTTTGAAATCAAGTTAGCAATTTTAAAGATGTATAAGAAAAATGATTATTTGGTGAACTGAAAAGTGTAGTATTTGAATTCACTAATTTGTGAGATTTTTTTTTTTTTTTTTTATGTAATTAGTACTTAATTGAGAGAGAAATATAATTTTAAAAAATCAAGATAGCTTAATAACCTTATTAGGATGTATGTATGAGGTGGATCCAAAACTATCTACACTCAGAAATTTTGACTTCATTGGAATCAGTTGAATTTCATGTCTATCCACCTATGTTTTATCTGTAGTAATTTAAAAGAATTATTTGAACTTTGGAAAAGGGTCATATTTGTCCTTATATTTTTTAAAAAAGATTATATTTATTCTTCGTTATATTTTTTTGATATATTTTTGCCATTCAACTTTGAGGTCATATTTACCCTTCATCCGTTAAATCTCCATATTCCCACATAAATTACCTATGTCTACATGGATTTTATTTCCTCCTAAAGAAATCTAAAACATTATTTAAATTTTAATTGCCCACAATTTTGTTAAACTTCCATTGATTAATTTGGAAGTTTGGAGAGGAATACTAGAGAACATAGAAGTTTAGAGATGACAATCTGTTTCGTCTCTTGTTAAATTAGGTTTTAGGCCTAACTCACACTCCAAAAGCTAGCTTAAAGAGAGGAGGATTGCCCAAACCTTATAAGTATAGGAGTCCACCCATCTCATTAACCACCAATGTGGGACTTTTTGTCATTCTTTAACATCCACCATCAAATAGGTCCGATTATCCCAAAAAAAAAACCTTAAACCACTGTTAATTCGTCAGACCTTCACCACCATCGAAAAACTGAAACACCACCCTTGAATAATCAAATCAGATCCACCAAATAAATATATTTCTGAACAACATTAAATAATCTAGATATATAGAAGTATTCTAGTCATTGTGTCGAATTTAGTCTCATCTCATCCCCGTTTCTCCATCAATAACCACCGTGTAAC
Organism: Solanum stenotomum; assembly: GCF_019186545.1. Lineage (NCBI taxonomy): Eukaryota > Viridiplantae > Streptophyta > Magnoliopsida > Solanales > Solanaceae > Solanum > Solanum stenotomum. Next base: position 5,796,845 of record NC_064289.1, read on the forward strand.
AATCATGTAGCCACCAGAAACCAACTTGAATCCTCCATCTCCATTGTTGAACTTCACCTCACCTTCTCCACCGTCTGAAACAATCAAAAAAACAGAGCACGTGTAGATTGTCTGTAAAAATTCTACCTATTTTTTAATCAACTCGAGATTAAAGATGAAAGTTGGTTGTACTTAATAAAAAATATTGGATTAAATGTTAAAATTTGTATTAGTTCTTAATCAAATTGTTGTATGATGTGAAAAAGGATATATATAATTTTCTATGTTTGTTGTATGAAACGCCCATGGAGAAAAATTAAGCAGAGGAATCAAAGTTGGATTTATTTTGGTCAGTGTAAAGGATTTAATCGTGTGGGCTGAGCTAAAACAATTTAAATAATGTTTAGATTTAATTAGGAGAAAATGAACTCCACGTAGGTGCCACATAGGTAAATTTAAGTGAGAACAAGGAGATTTAATGGATGAAGGGTAAATATGTCCTCAAAGTTGGATGGAAAGGGCAAATATATCAAAAAAGTATAACGAAGGGTAAATATGACCCATTTCTAAGAGTACAGGGGCAAATATGATCCTTTTCCGTTTGAACTTTAAGGGGTCGTTTAGTGTGAGGAATAAAGATAAATAGTGATGAGATAAAATTTTTGTATCTTATTTGGTTGTTATGTTTGGGATAACTTATTCCACTATTTATATCATAGTGATGTGATTGGTTATCTCATATACATTGTGGGATAAGTTATACCAAGATTGCTAATCTCAGAATAACTAATCCTGAGATAACTTGTTCCCAACCAAACAACCCCTAAGATTAGTACGAATGTACGGTGTAATCAATAGTCATGGGACGAGAAGTGAAATAAAAATTCAATAGGCATAGATGAAATAGCACGCAATCAAAATACCGTTGTAAGTAGTCGAATTGAGATCTATAATTAGGATCGAAAAAAAGTTATTCATATATTGATAGTGGGTTATTGATTTAAAGATTTTAGTAATGATTTTAATTACTTTTTATCGGGATATTGATATTTAATGGTTTGAGTTTTTTGTTAACGGGTTAATCAATAATCCGATAGTAAATTAATAAATTATAGTATTTATACCATTTGGTTGCTTTGGTACATGAAGTCCTTGACTTAAGGCTAAGTTTCATACTTTTGTTTCTGATTGCCTCAAACTCTCAATTTTTCTACAATATGTCAGTGTTTACTTTTGCACAAGATGCAATTTATCATCTCATGTGCATGGTTTATTTGATTTGTCACTTTGCTTCTAAGTGATTTCTAATGAGTTATTTTTTGTGTCAAATCTTAATTGTAAAATTGATAACCAAATCAATAACAATTAATCACCAATTATTGATAAATCAAGTCAATAAACTTCATAATCGAAGTAAACTGATGGATACACATCCCTAATGCTAATTGTTTGAAGTCGTTTGATTTGAGTGATAAAAAAATTTCATTTCTTTATAAATGCAACACTTAAAAAAAAGTATTTTATTCCGCGATAAAATATTGTATAGTACTTATTGTTGCCTGCAATATACTTTTCGTATTATAATTACGAAACATAATAAAAATATGATATTATTTATTAATAATGTGAGCATAATTTTGTATATTTTTTTTATTCTTCTCTCCTATATTGTATCTATGATTTAAGAGTCGTTAATAGTTTTTTCATTATCTACTTGTTCAATAATAGTTTAAGTGGCGTTAATTGAAGTGCTCTCGAATGAAGATGTAATTGTCTTTTGCAGTACTTGAAAAACATTACAAATTAATTTTTTGTTGAATAACATCACTTCTAAGTTGTTAAGAAATTATTTGCTTAGATTTAGAAGTGAAATTAGAAATAACAAAAGTGTAACGTGATCTTGCTAGCTACAGTTAGTTCGAAAAAATAACTCCAAAAAATTATGTTCTACACTTTTGATTGAGAAATAGTACTTATTGCCCAGTTATTGGTGATTAAAAAAAAATAAGATTCATAATTGGTACTTGGTAGAATATAGTTTGACAAAATTATGGTTAATTTTATTTATGAGTATTTGGTACTAAAAATAAAATCAAAATATTATAACCCAAAAAAGTTGTTTAAATTTTAGTAGTGAAAATCGTAGCTAAAAATAGTTCTCCATGGGTTTTATTTAGGACATAAAATCAGATTATATTTGTAATTATATTCATTTATTTATTTTAGAACGAGTTTAAAAATATAAATAATGATTCATATAAAAATTCTTTCATCAGTATCATGATTAATGTATAGTTCATCTACCAAATACTAATAACTTGCCTAGTCACTAATCTTTGCCTAACACTGACCATAATCCCACTACCCCTTAATAGCATTTTTTTTAAGAGTGCCAGAAGTACGATGACTGTATTTCCCTCGCACGTGCCACCTATATATAACAGCCACGCTTATTACGCCGCTATCATACTGTGCAACTGAGTGAGTGCTCTTTCTCCCTTAGATCTGATGCTCCATCACTAGCCCACTTCCCCACTTTTTCTTTTCTCCATAAAAAGAGAAGAGAGAGAAAAAACGAAACCTGTACCAGCTACATTTCCATTTCTGTTTAACAATGGGAGAGGTCGATTTGCTTTCTCTTCATTCTTTTTTTTTTTTCTTTTGATGGTTGTGATTTTTGATTGATTTGGCTTTGTGCTTATTAATAAATTTATTATTCAGGAAGAGAAGAAGGTAGAAGAAGTGAAGAAAGAGGAGGCACCGAAAGATGAAAAGCCAAGCGACGGCGGTGGTGGTGAAGAGAAGAAAGAGGAAAAAAAGGCGGAGGAAGAATCAAAAGAGGCGAAACCAGAATCTCCACCTCCACCGCCGGAAATTGTTTTGAGAGTTTTCATGCATTGTGAAGGTTGTGCTCGTAAAGTCCGCAAATCGCTCAAAGGATTCCAAGGTACTAATGATTTTTTTTATTTATTTGGATGATTGATATAGAAATAAATTGAATGATTTTTTTTTTATAGGAGTTGAAGATGTGTTGACGGATTGCAAAACTCATAAGGTTGTAGTGAAAGGGGAAAAAGCAGACCCGTTGAAGGTATTGGAGAGAATACAGAAAAAGAGTCATCGTCAAGTTGAGCTTCTCTCTCCAATCCCAAAACCACCGGCGGCGGCGGCGGCCGAAGAGCCCAAGAAACCGGAGGAAAAAGAAGCCGTTAAAGCCGAAGAGAAAAAAGAGGAGGTATATTTATTTATTTATTTATTTTATTTAGTACTTATTTAGTATTTATTTCTCTCTCTTTATTTGTTTTTAATGTAAAAGTCATATATGCAAATGGTTTTCTGTATTTGTTTGTGCAGCCTCAGGTGATTACAGTAGTTCTGAAAGTTCACATGCATTGTGAGGCTTGTGCACAAGAAATCAAAAGACGTATACAGAAAATGAAAGGCAAGATTATTTAAAATTTTAATTATTTTCATCTCTTTTTGCTTAATTAAATTACTAAGTACTACTATTTTGCTTTCTGCTTGTGTTTTTGTTACACTTTTCAGCTGTATTTGTTAAAGAAAGTTTTTTTTTTCTTCCTTTTTGGATCTCTAAAATAGCATTGGATACTTGAAAGGATTCTATACCACCTTTCACTATCTTACATTCTTTATATCAGTAGGGAATAGAATATTCAATTCTTAATAAGATTCTCTTAAAATTCTTCAATTTTTGAGTTTAATTAATTCAAATCACATGTCTTCCACTTACTAAATATATTCACTTGATAAACTATTAATTTGAATCTTTGAAATCAATAACTAGTATTGACTGTTAGGTATCATCAAAAGTTGCAAGTAACTTGGGAAATTGATACCATCAAGCTAGCCTTAGGGCTCCGGATGGTATAGAAATCTGTTAAAATTGCAAGAATTAAGTTAAGAGTACTAAATAAATGTTTTTTTGCAAGTCAATGTTTTTGTGTCTGCTACTTCGACAGTAGCTGCTTCAGCTTCCCGTCAAATTTTTGATATTCCTTTTTATTTAATGACATCTTCTTTTGGGTATCCAATGCTAAAAACCTTAAAGTTTAGACTTATGGAGTTTGGATTTAGAATTCGCCTTTGATGTTAACTTTTCTTGAATTTAGGTGTGGAGAATGCAGAACCGGACTTGAAAAACTCACAAGTGACAGTGAAAGGTGTGTTTGAGGCAACAAAACTGGTGGAATATGTAAGCAAAAGGACTGGAAAACGGGCAGTTATTGTGAAAGTAGAACCTGAACAGAAAGCGAAGGAGGAGGCTAAGCCCAAAGAAGATCAAAAGGAAGAGAAGAAAACCGAAGCGAAGAAAGTTGAAGAAGGTGACAACAAAGAGGAGAAGAAGGAAGAAGCAGCCGCACCAGCTAAGGAAGAAGCCGTAGTAGCAGCTAAGGAAGAAGCTGTACAAAACGACGTCGATCCAACAGTAGATGTGAAGAAGAATGAGTTTTACTACTATCACCATCCTCAGAATCATCAGCTGTACAATAATCCACAGAGGCTTGCACATGAAATGTTTGCGTACCCTCCACCTCCGCAGATTTTCAGCGATGAAAATCCGAATGCATGTTCCGTGATGTAAATTTGGAGGGACGTGAGGGGTAAAAAGGAAAATGTACGTCCAACCCCCCTCTTGTGCTGCGTGGTTCTCTTCATGTGAGGCTTTGTCTTGGGACTCGCTAAGTTACAAGTGATCTGCTAGACAAATACTGTAGAATTTTGTGGGCCCTTTGTACTTTTTTTATTTGTTTTGGTTTTCTTTATGTTGTTATATACTCCCTATATGTATGATACAATAAACAGTACTATATGAAAATTTTAAATATCGTACTTGGAAGTTGGAACTTCAAAGTTGTTTAATCTTCACCCTGCTTGGTCCTCTCTCTTCTTAAAAATATGGAGTAATATAACAACAATCTGTCGTGTAATTTCACGAGTAGAGTTTGACGTGAATATATTACTCTTTNCTGCTAGACAAATACTGTAGAATTTTGTGAGCCCTTTGTACTTTTTTTATTTGTTTTGGTTTTCTTTATGTTGTTATATACTCCCTATATGTATGATACAATAAACAGTACTATATGAAAATTTTAAATATCGTACTTGGAACTTCAAAGTTGTTTAATCTTCACCCTGCTTGGTCCTGTCTCTTCTTAAAAATATGGAGTAATATAACAACAATCTGTCGTGTAATTTCACAAGTGGAGTCTGACGTGAATATAGTTTTACTCGAGTAATTTCCCTGGATAGTCACCCATGTTTGGGAAATTACCTTGAAATATCACTTATATTTGTTTTAGGACCACAATATCATCTAACTTTACTTCTTTTCCTCAAAATATACTTGACACAAAAAAATATTATCTCTCTCCTAATAGGATGCTATGTCACATTATTCTTTTTTTATCATTAATATTTTTTTAATTCCTTTTTTATTATTAACATTTTTTAAAATTCTTTAAAAACATTATATCATTTGTAGTTTGACAATATGGTTACCTTATTACTTTAATGAATTAAAATATCAACAAAAAGGGAGTCCGAAGCTAAAAGGGTCATTTTTTCCTTCAAAAAACAAAAAGGGCACATCAAAAAAAAAATTAACCAAAAGGGCAAAATCCCTCCTGACGGATCGATTTTCTACTTACAAAAATTGACGTTGTTCCGTTAAAAGAAATAAAAATCGCTGCATTTGGCAGCAATTTTCTCAAAAAAAAATATTTATTATTTCTTTAAAATCGCTGCTATAGCAGCGTTTTTATATATATAAAAAAAAGTGAAATCGCTGCATAGCAGCGATTTTTTGTTAAGGAATTAAAAAAAAAACAAAGAACAAGTTTTAAATTACATAAATTTCCGGCGGCAGCCATTTAAAAAAAAAAAAGTTTTTTAAAGAAAAAATCGATGCCAAAGCAGCGATTTTCAGTTTTAATTTTCATTTAAATCGCTGAAAGGGTAAAGATTTTAAAAAAAAACTTTTTATGAAAATCGCTGGCTTCAGTTTTATTTATTTTTTTAATTTTTATTAAATTCTCTGCAAGGGTAGGATTTTTTATTTATTTTTAAATAATTTCTTAAACAAAATCGCTGCTATAGCAACGATTTAAATTCAGAACTTTTTTTTTTAATTTTTTAAACAAAATCACTGCAATAGCAGCGATTTTGCTTTTAATTTTTTTAATATAAAAACGCTTTTATAGCAGCGATTTTAAAGAAAAATATTTTTTTGAGAAAATCGGTAGAGATTTTTATTTCTTTTAGCGGAGTGGCGTCCATTTTTCACAAAACAAAATCTCTCCATCAGGAGCAATTTTCCCTTTTGGTTAAATTTTTTTTTTTGATGTGCCGCTTTTTGTTTTTTAAAGAAAAAAAGTTACACTTTTGCCTCCGGACTCAACAAAAAGGTGCTATTGCCCATTAGTGTCCATATAAAAACATTATCTTGCTTGAAAAATCGGAGGAAGCCACATATTTTCTTGAAGAATCGGAGGAGCTTATATTTGGATTTGCCGCCTAATCCCCTAGAACTAGGGTAGAAATTTTTGGGCTATGTAATTTTTTTTTACTAGGTAATATGGGTTGTCTAAATTTTTTTAAAAAAAATGTTAATAATGTGACATGGCATCCTATTAGGAAAGAGATAATGTTTTTTTTGTGCAAGTATATTTTGAGGAAAAGAGGTAAAGTTGAATGATATTGTGGTCCTAAAACAAACATAAGTGATATTTCAAGGTAATTTCCCAAACATGGGTGACTATCCAGGGAAATTACTCAGTTTTACTCTTTGTATGGTTAGATTAGGTGTTGTTAAACGGTCACATCTTTGGTTGTTGAATATTATAATGCGTGAGTGATATTCTTTCGATCCTTTTATTGCCAACGGAAAACTAACAGTTGGGTAAGAATGATAATGGCGTGTTGGTTAAGACAGGAATGTTCATTCACGATGTAAGGTTTTCTTTTGTAATGATAAATATGTGATATTGTCTTATAAATCATGATTTGCAAATAACTATTTTTTTTGTGTAAACAAACCAAAAGATTGTATTGTTAAATGTTTAGCTTGTTATAACAAATTATCTAGTGGTTTTATTTTTTAATATAAAAAATTATAATGGACGGTGGACCTTAGATTCTGATTTAACTCCAAAAGCTGGCATATGAGGTGATAATTATTCTAAAGATGTGATTAATCATGATATAATTTAAGACAAAAAGGTAAGAAAAATGAGTTTTAGGATAAAAGATTAGTAGATAACTAAACGATTTTCTCTTTCCAACTTGGTTCTAGTTTAGACTTAAAAGCATCTCGAACGATTTTCTCTTTCCAACATGATTCTAGTTTAGAGCATCTTGTCTGCTCCCCTTTTCTAATTATCATTATTAGTATTTTTTTATGTACTTCTACTTTCTACAATATTTTCTTATTTTGAAAACACTTTTCGTGAGTAATAATCTATTGAAAATAACTTTTCTATCCACACAAAATAGAAACAAAGTCTCTATACATCACTCTTCTCACACATATTATATAGGATTGGGCTATATATATTGTTGTTATTTCATATAAATATACCGAGAAATCCACATACCACCAATATGAGATAATTTTATACTTCCACACACTCAACCAAGCAAACGAAAGCGTGAACAACATAATTTCATTGATCAATATCGAAAACCAAAATTTGAGGATTGAGATGAGTATGGCTATAATATATAGAAAATCAATTTTAAATCTAAATCAATCCCAACAAATTATGTTAACCACAAGTATATTGTAGGAGTGATAATATCCAACTTTATGACATATCAAGTTGTAAAAGTAAGTGGATATCAAAACTATACATAAATAGGGAATGGCCGAAGTGCGATTGCATATTTTGTTCTCATATTGCAATTGGGAATGCACTGTGGTGGGGTGGGGGGTGGCAAAACTTTATATCGTTACTCAAAAATATGACAACTGACATAAATCCACCAATCTCTTTAGTACAGATAATGTTTCCCTCTTCATTCATCAAAATAATTTCTTTTGAGCTAGCTACGATATGGTCTACTAAATTGTGATAGGAAAAGACACTTAAGTTGAATTATAACCTAAGATTAGTTCCACCTTTAAGTTCAAATTTTAGGAATGAAAATTGAAATAATTTGTGAACGATATGAATCAGAACTAATAAATTTTGGATAATCGATAAGTGCATATATAAAAAAAACAACAACCCTAAAAGGCCAAAACTTATTCTTTTGTTTGCCCAAAAAATATTGTTTCTATATGATTAGTAAATGCTGCAAAAATATTGGTTTAGTCACCATTAATATTTGTAAATAGTGAAGCTGATGAAATAGGGAGACATTTGTTTGAGAAGTATTTCTAGTCTAGAGATATAGGTGTAATGATTTTCACTCACAAATTTTCAAAAATAATAATAATAAAATATATAAATTTCATGTTAAAAAATGAATGAATCAAAACACTCTTAACTTTAACTCTAAATCGTTTGGTTGAGAACTAGTTATCTCAGGATTAACTATCCTGGGGTTAGTTATCCTGGGATAACTTATCCCACCATGTATATGAGATAACTTATCCCATCACTATGCTATAAATGGTGGGATAAGCTATTCCAAACAAGACACCTAAATTTTATCCCACGACTATATTTTTTATCCCAGGACTATTTATGCTTATCCCTCTCACCAAACGAGCCCAAAAGTCATTTGGTTGGGAACAAGTTATCACAGGATAAGTTATCATGGGATTAGAGATCCTGCGATAACTTATCCCACTATGTATGCTATAACTTATCCCATCACTATGATATAAATTGTGGCATAAGTTACCCCAAACATGGCAACCAAACAAGATAAAAAAAAATTATTCCATCACTATTATTTTTAATCCCTCACACCAAACAACCCCTTAACCACTTTTTGTTTCGACCTCAAGCAAGCAAATAGGAAAAGAGCATGTTAAGCACCACCGACATGGGTGGTGGGACTACTTCATCCATAATTAGAGGTCTCGTGTTTGAACCTTATGTATGGAAAAATTCTTATTAGGAGTGCCAATCCCGAATGAGCCCTACAGGACGCGATTTAGATTTAATCGGTACTTCAATGTGGACTCCAAATAGCCATTGGGAACCAAAAAATCCATGCCTTGATCTCATGGAATTAGTCATTAATTAGTTTCTGATTATTATAAAGGGAGATAACCAATGGATATATATATATTCTGTTAATAACTTTGAAGTGCCTCATATCTCACCAAATGCAAATAAAATAAAAAATGGTGCCTTTGATGAAATAATTATCCTATAACTTTTGATGACGAAGTACAATATTCACGGCTATGAACCAGTGGTTATTATCTCAAAGTACATTACGGGAAATGCAGATAATTAATATGTGCACATGTTTTAAATTCTCATTTTTGCTGGTCCTTTCGTATTTGTTTGTAAAATTTCACTTCTCGGTAGTTGAATAATGTATTAAATTATGTTATTTTTATCTCAAAAAATATTAAATCCAACACTAAACTAACTCCAAAACTTATACTAATAACTTTTAAACTATATAGTGGCGTTATGCGGAAGTTTACAATTAATTGCATATCATATGGTTGATAAATAAGATGACAAAAATTGATACTAAAAATAAAAATATGATTATATGATTTTGCCAATTGACCCACATATTTAAAAACTAATAGAATACATAAAAACTTTTGAGAGTAAAATCTCCCCATAAACAAGACTCTCTAAACGACTACATTGTGGATTCTATTGTGTTTTGCTATGAGAATATGGATCTTCAATTTATAGAGAATAACCAAATTAATACGAAGAGAACTATATTTTCCTTTCCGAAAAAAGTAAAAGCAATTATGGTAATGCTTTAATTTTTCTTCGAGGGGAAATTAAAACTCAAATATGGTAAGAAAATTAGGGCAAAACAGATCAAGTAAATTAGTTATGGATTATTTGAAAATTCAATTAGGTAAGAGTTATTTAGTGATGAATTAGCTAGGAATTACTGATTTATTACATAGCTAATTTTATGTTTTCTATTAGTGTGGATGATCGGGAGACTGGAAGAGGTCTAAATACAAAATATATGAGTTCATACGAATTCAGTTGCTCGAATATTTATATATTTAAAAAGTTCCTAAATATTTATTTATAAGCTCAATTATATTGTTACCTTGATGACAAATTATATGTTACACCCCCAGCCTGTGGTGGGGTTGTATATTTCTTATCACGATTATATGAGTGGAGTCGTTGATGGACGCAAAATGAATAATTGTCTTTTGTCTCTCTTGTAATCTACAGTTGCACTCGATATGATTAAATTTGTGAAAGCACTTTGAGAAAAGTTATGTACAGAGCCTACTAATTTGTAAATTTTGAGATAATATTGTTACGTACTCCACTTATATCTGCTCTATTTATTTTCGTTCTTATCTTTGATTTAATTTGATCAAAGCTTACGTCAGCTAATTAGGTCCCTTTGGCTAATTAGTGGAAATTACTTGCCCTCATTAGGCACCGAGAAAAATAATAATATAAAGTAGTGTTTAAGATGACATGTAATAATCTTTGAAATAAATTTGGTCTTATGTGAAGAGAAGTCCAGTTACTGCCAGAGGCAGAGCTAGGT